>NC_142722.1:2258333-2410000 GCF_055471065.1 Atractosteus spatula
AAGCACACTGAATCAGCCCTTAACCCCAGTGATCAGAAATTGTCAAAACATGTTTTTCAGCAGAAATAAAAACGTTTTGGCAACTTTGGTCACCCCCATGTAACTTATACGGCAGGAACAGCACACTATTCAAAACGTGTTTTTCAGCCCAAAATAAACGCATTTTCTCAGACCTTAGAATCGCAGTGTAACTGCCTGGCTCAGAAGAGCACACTGAGTCAGCCCTTAACCCCAGTGTGCAGAAATTGTCAAAACGTGTTTTTCAGCAGAAATAAACACGTTTTGGCAACTTTGGTCACCACCATGTAACTTATAGGGCAGGAACAGCACAGTTTTCAAAACGTGTTTTTCAGCCCGAAATAAACGCGTTTTCTCAGCCCTTAGAATCACAGTGTAACTGCCTTTCTCAGAAGAGCACACTGAGTCAGCCCTTAACCCCAGTGTGCAGAAATTGTCAAAACGTGTTTTTCAGCAGAAATAAACACGTTTTGGCAACTTTGGTCACCACCATGTAACTTATAGGGCAGGAACAGCACAGTTTTCAAAACTTGTTTTTCAGCCCGAAATAAACGCTTTTTCTAAGCCCTTGGAATCGCAGTGTAACTGCCTGGCTCAGAAGAGCACACTGAGTCAGCCCTTAACCCCAGTGATCAGAAATTGTCAAAACGTGTTTTTCAGCAGAAATAAACACGTTTTGGCAACTTTGGTCACCACCATGTAACTTATAGGGCAGGAACAGCACAGTTTTCAAAACGTGTTTTTCAGCCCGAAATTAACGCTTTTTCTCAGCCCTTGGAATCGCAGTGTAACTGCCTTGCTCAGAAGAGCACACTGAGTCAGCCCTTAACCCCAGTGATCAGAAATTGTCAAAACGTGTTTTTCAGCAGAAATAAACACGTTTTGGCAACTTTGGTCACCCTCATGTAACTTATAGGGCAGGAACAGCACAGTTTTCAAAACGTGTTTTTCAGCCCGAAATAAACGCGTTTTCTCAGCCCTTAGAATCGCAGTGTAACTGCCTGGCTCAGAAGAGCACACTGAGTCAGCCCTTAACCCCATTGTGCAGAAATTGTCAAAACGTTTTTTTCAGCAGAAATAAACACGTTATGGCAACTTTGGTCACCACCATGTAACTTATAGGGCAGGAACAGCACAATTTCAAAACGTGTGTTTCAGCCCGACATAAACGCTTTTTCTCAGCCCTTGGAATCACAGTGTAACTGCCTGGCTCAGAAGAGCACACTGAGTCAGCCCTTAACCCCAGTGTGCAGACATTGTCAAAACGTGTTTTTCAGCAGAAATAAACATGTTTCGGCAACTTGGGTCACCCCCTGTAAGTTATATGGCAGGAACAGCACAGTTTTCAAAACGTGTTTTTCAGCCATAAATAAACGCGTTTTCTCAGCCCTTGGAATCGCAGTGTAACTGCCTGGCTAAGAAGAGCCCACTGAATCAGCCCTTAACCCCAGTGATCAGAAATTGTCAAAACGTGTTTTTCAGCAGAAATAAACACGTTTTGGCAACTTTTGTCACCCCCATGTAAGTTATAGGGCAGGAACAGCACAGTTTTCAAAACGTGTTTTTCACCCGAAATAAAAGCTTTTTCTCAGCCCTTGGAATCGCAGTGTAACTGCCTGGCTCAGAAGAGCACACTGAGTCATCCCTTAACCTCAGTGATCAGAAATTGTCAAAACGTGTTTTTCAGCAGAAATAAACACGTTTTGGCAACTTTGGTCACCCCCATAAAACTTATAGGGCAGGAACAGCACAGTTTTCAAAACTTGTTTTTCAGCCCGATATAAACGCGTTTTCTCAGCCCGTAGAATCGCAGTGTAACTGCCTGGCTCAGAAGAGCACATGAATCAGCCCTTAACCCCAGTGATCAGAAATTGTCAAAACGTGTTTTTCAGCAGAAATAAAAACGTTTTGGCAACTTTGGTCACCCCCATGTAACTTATACGGCAGGAACAGCACACTATTCAAAACGTGTTTTTCAGCCCGAAATAAACGCGTTTTCTCAAACCTTAGAATCGCAGTGTAACTGCCTGGCTCAGAAGAGCACAGTGAGTCAGCCCTTAACCCCAGTGTGCAGAAATTGTCAAAATGTGTTTTTCAGCAGAAATAAACACGTTTTGGCAACTTTGGTCACCACCATGTAACTTATAGGGCAGGAACAGCACAGTTTTCAAAACGTGTCTTTCAGCCCGAAATAAACGCTTTTTCTCATCCCTTAGAATCGCAGTGTAACTGCGTGGCTCAGAAGAGCACACTGAGTCAGCCCTTAACCCCAGTGTGCAGAAATTGTCAAAACGTGTTTTTCAGCAGAAATAAACACGTTTTGGCAACTTTGGTCACCACCATGTAACTTATAGGGCAGGAACA
The DNA here is from genome assembly GCF_055471065.1 of Atractosteus spatula. Taxonomy (NCBI): domain Eukaryota; kingdom Metazoa; phylum Chordata; class Actinopteri; order Semionotiformes; family Lepisosteidae; genus Atractosteus; species Atractosteus spatula. The sequence continues at coordinate 2,260,716 of NC_142722.1, forward strand.
GCACAGTTTTCAAAACTTGTTTTTCAGCCCGAAATAAACGCGTTTTCTCAGCCCTTAGAATAGCAGTGTAACTGCCTGGCTCAGAAGAGCACACTGAATCAGCCCTTAACCCCAGTGATCAGAAATTGTCAAAACATGTTTTTCAGCAGAAATAAAAACGTTTTGGCAACTTTGGTCACCCCCATGTAACTTATACGGCAGGAACAGCACACTATTCAAAACGTGTTTTTCAGCCCAAAATAAACGCATTTTCTCAGACCTTAGAATCGCAGTGTAACTGCCTGGCTCAGAAGAGCACACTGAGTCAGCCCTTAACCCCAGTGTGCAGAAATTGTCAAAACGTGTTTTTCAGCAGAAATAAACACGTTTTGGCAACTTTGGTCACCACCATGTAACTTATAGGGCAGGAACAGCACAGTTTTCAAAACTTGTTTTTCAGCCCGAAATAAACGCTTTTTCTAAGCCCTTGGAATCGCAGTGTAACTGCCTGGCTCAGAAGAGCACACTGAGTCAGCCCTTAACCCCAGTGATCAGAAATTGTCAAAACGTGTTTTTCAGCAGAAATAAACACGTTTTGGCAACTTTGGTCACCACCATGTAACTTATAGGGCAGGAACAGCACAGTTTTCAAAACGTGTTTTTCAGCCCGAAATAAACGCTTTTTCTCAGCCCTTGGAATCGCAGTGTAACTGCCTTGCTCAGAAGAGCACACTGAGTCAGCCCTTAACCCCAGTGATCAGAAATTGTCAAAACGTGTTTTTCAGCAGAAATAAACACGTTATGGCAACTTTGGTCACCACCATGTAACTTATAGGGCAGGAACAGCACAGTTTTCAAAACGTGTTTTTCAGCCCGACATAAACGCTTTTTCTCAGCCCTTGGAATCGCAGTGTAACTGCCTGGCTCAGAAGAGCACACTGAGTCAGCCCTTAACCCCAGTGTGCAGACATTGTCAAAACGTGTTTTTCAGCAGAAATAAACATGTTTCGGCAACTTGGGTCACCCACTGTAAGTTATATGGCAGGAACAGCACAGTTTTCAAAACGTGTTTTTCAGCCATAAATAAACGCTTTTTCTCAGCCCTTGGAATCGCAGTGTAACTGCCTGGCTAAGAAGAGCCCACTGAATCAGCCCTTAACCCCAGTGATCAGAAATTGTCAAAACGTGTTTTTCAGCAGAAATAAACACGTTTTGGCAACTTTGGTCACCCCCATGTAAGTTATAGGGCAGGAACAGCACAGTTTTCAAAACGTGTTTTTCACCCGAAATAAAAGCTTTTTCTCAGCCCTTGGAATCGCAGTGTAACTGCCTGGCTCAGAAGAGCACACTGAGTCATCCCTTAACCTCAGTGATCAGAAATTGTCAAAACGTGTTTTTCAGCAGAAATAAACACGTTTTGGCAACTTTGGTCACCCCCATAAAACTTATAGGGCAGGAACAACACAGTTTTCAAAACTTGTTTTTCAGCCCGAAATAAACGCGTTTTCTCAGCCCGTAGAATCGCAGTGTAACTGCCTGGCTCAGAAGAGCACATGAATCAGCCCTTAACCCCAGTGATCAGAAATTGTCAAAACGTGTTTTTCAGCAGAAATAAACACGTTTTGGCAACTTTGGTCACCACCATGTAACTTATAGGGCAGGAACAGCACAGTTTTCAAAACGTGTCTTTCAGCCCGAAATAAACGCTTTTTCTCATCCCTTAGAATCGCAGTGTAACTGCCTGGCTCAGAAGAGCACACTGAGTCAGCCCTTAACCCCAGTGTACAGAAATTGTCAAAACGTGTTTTTCAGCAGAAATAAACACGTTTTGGCAACTTTGGTCACCACCATGTAACTTATAGGGCAGGAACAGCACAGTTTTCAAAACGTGTTTTTCAGCCCGAAATAAACGCTTTTTCTCAGCCCTTGGAATCGCAGTGTAACTGCCTGGCTCAGAAGAGCACACTGAGTCAGCCCTTAACCCCAGTGATCAGAAATTGTCAAAACGTGTTTTTCAGCAGAAATAAACACGTTTTGGCAACTTTGGTCACCCCCATGTAACTTATAGGGCAGGAACAGCACAGTTTTCAAAACTTGTTTTTCAGCCCGAAATGAACGCGTTTTCTCAGCCCTTAGAATCGCAGTGTAACTGCCTGGCTCAGAAGAGCACACTGAGTCAGCCCTTAACCCCAGTGTGCAGAAATTGTCAAAACGTGTTTTTCAGCAGAAATAAACACGTTTTGGCAACTTTGGTCACCCCCATGTAACTTATAGGGCAGGAACAGCACAGTTTTCAAAACGTGTTTTTCAGCCCGAAATAAACGCGTTTTCTCAGCCCTTAGAATCGCAGTGTAACTGCTTTTCTCAGAAGAGCACACTGAGTCAGCCCTTAACCCCAGTGTGCAGAAATTGTCAAAACGTGTTTTTCAGCAGAAATAAACACGTTTTGGCAACTTTGGTCACCACCATGTAACTTATAGGGCAGGAACAGCACAGTTTTCAAAACTTGTTTTTCAGCCCGAAATAAACGCTTTTTCTAAGCCCTTGGAATCGCAGTGTAACTGCCTGGCTCAGAAGAGCACACTGAGTCAGCCCTTAACCCCAGTGTGCAGAAATTGTCAAAACGTGTTTTTCAGCAGAAATAAACACGTTTTGGCAACTTTGGTCACCACCATGTAACTTATAGGGCAGGAACAGCACAGTTTTCAAAACTTGTTTTTCAGCCCGAAATAAACGCTTTTTCTAAGCCCTTGGAATCGCAGTGTAACTGCCTGGCTCAGAAGAGCACACTGAGTCAGCCCTTAACCCCAGTGATCAGAAATTGTCAAAACGTGTTTTTCAGCAGAAATAAACACGTTTTGGCAACTTTGGTCACCACCATGTAACTTATAGGGCAGGAACAGCACAGTTTTCAAAACGTGTTTTTCAGCCCGAAATAAACGCTTTTTCTCAGCCCTTGGAATCGCAGTGTAACTGCCTTGCTCAGAAGAGCACACTGAGTCAGCTCTTAACCCCAGTGATCAGAAATTGTCAAAACGTGTTTTTCAGCAGAAATAAACACGTTTTGGCAACTTTGGTCACCCTCATGTAACTTATAGGGCAGGAACAGCACAGTTTTCAAAACGTGTTTTTCAGCCCGAAATAAACGCGTTTTCTCATCCCTTGGAATCGCAGTGTAACTGCCTGGTTCAGAAGAGCACACTGAGTCAGCCCTTAACCCCAGTGTGAAGAAATTGTCAAAACGTGTTTTTCAGCAGAAATAAACAGGTTTTGGCAACTTTGGTCACCCCCATGTAAGTTACAGGGCAGGAACAGCACAGTTTTCAAAACGTGTTTTTCAGCCCGAAATAAACGCTTTTTCTCAGCCCTTGGAATCGCAATGTAACTATTTGGCTCAGAAGAGCACACTGAGTCAGCCCTTAACCCCAGTGATCAGAAATTGTCAAAACGTGTTTTTCAGCAGAAATAAACACGTTTTGGCAACTTTGGTCACCACCATGTAACTTATAGGGCAGGAACAGCACAGTTTTCAAAACTTGTTTTTCAGCCCGAAATAAACGCGTTTTCTCATCCCTTGGAATCGCAGTGTAACTGCCTGGCTCAGAAGAGCACACTGAGTCAGCCCTTAACCCCAGTGTGCAGACATTGTCAAAACGTGTTTTTCAGCAGAAATAAACACTTTCGGCAACTTGGGTCACCCCCTGTAAGTTATATGGCAGGAACAGCACAGTTTTCAAAACGTGTTTTTCAGCCATAAATAAACGCGTTTTCTCAGCCCTTGGAATCGCAGTTTAACTGCCTGGCTAAGAAGAGCCCACTGAATCAGCCCTTAACCCCAGTGATCAGAAATTGTCAAAACGTGTTTTTCGGCAGAAATAAACACGTTTTGGCAACTTTGGTCACCCCCATGTAAGTTATAGGGCAGGAACAGCACAGTTTTCAAAACGTGTTTTTCACCCGAAATAAAAGCTTTTTCTCAGCCCTTGGAATCGCAGTGTAACTGCCTGGCTCAGAAGAGCACACTGAGTCATCCCTTAACCTCAGTGATCAGAAATTGTCAAAACGTGTTTTTCAGCAGAAATAAACACGTTTTGGCAACTTTGGTCACCCCCATAAAACTTATAGGGCAGGAACAGCACAGTTTTCAAAACTTGTTTTTCAGCCCGAAATAAACGCGTTTTCTCAGCCCTTAGAATCGCAGTGTAACTGCCTGGCTCAGAAGAGCACACTGAATCAGCCCTTAACCCCAGTGATCAGAAATTGTCAAAACATGTTTTTCAGCAGAAATAAAAACGTTTTGGCAACTTTGGTCACCCCCATGTAACTTATACGGCAGGAACAGCACACTATTCAAAATGTGTTTTTCAGCCCAAAATAAACGCATTTTCTCAGACCTTAGAATCGCAGTGTAACTGCCTGGCTCAGAAGAGCACACTGAGTCAGCCCTTAACCCCAGTGTGCAGAAATTGTCAAAACGTGTTTTTCAGCAGAAATAAACACGTTTTGGCAACTTTGGTCACCGCCATGTAACTTATAGGGCAGGAACAGCACAGTTTTCAAAACGTGTTTTTCAGCCCGAAATAAACGCGTTTTCTCAGCCCTTAGAATCGCAGTGTAACTGCCTTTCTCAGAAGAGCACACTGAGTCAGCCCTTAACCCCAGTGTGCAGAAATTGTCAAAACGTATTTTTCAGCAGAAATAAACACGTTTTGGCAACTTTGGTCACCCCAATGTAACTTATAGGGCAGGAAAAGCACAGTTTTCAAAACGAGTTTTTCAGCCCGAAATAAACGCGTTTTCTCAGCCCTTAGAATCGCAGTGTAAATGCCTGTCTCAGAAGAGCACACTGAGTCAGCCCTTAACCTCAGTGATCTGAAATTGTCAAAACGTGTTTTTCAGCAGAAATAAACACGTTTTGGCAACTTTGGTCACCCCCATGTAACTTATAGGGCAGGAACAGCACAGTTTTCAAAACGTGTTTTTCAGCCCGAAATAAACGCGTTTTCTCAGCCCTTAGAATCGCAGTGTAACTGCCTGGCTCAGAAGAGCACACTGAGCCAGCCCTTAACCCCAGTGTGCAGAAATTGTCAAAACTTGTTTTTCAGCAGAAATAAACACGTTTTGGCAACTTTGGTCACCACCATGTAACTTATAGGGCAGGAACAGCACAGTTTTCAAAACTTGTTTTTCAGCCCGAAATAAACGCTTTTTCTAAGCCCTTGGAATCGCAGTGTAACTGCCTGGCTCAGAAGAGCACACTGAGTCAGCCCTTAACCCCAGTGATCAGAAATTGTCAAAACGTGTTTTTCAGCAGAAATAAACACGTTTTGGCAACTTTGGTCACCACCATGTAACTTATAGGGCAGGAACAGCACAGTTTTCAAAACGTGTTTTTCAGCCCGAAATTAACGCTTTTTCTCAGCCCTTGGAATCGCAGTGTAACTGCCTTGCTCAGAAGAGCACACTGAGTCAGCCCTTAACCCCAGTGATCAGAAATTGTCAAAACGTGTTTTTCAGCAGAAATAAACACGTTTTGGCAACTTTGGTCACCCTCATGTAACTTATAGGGCAGGAACAGCACAGTTTTCAAAACGTGTTTTTCAGCCCGAAATAAACGCGTTTTCTCAGCCCTTAGAATCGCAGTGTAACTGCCTGGCTCAGAAGAGCACACTGAGTCAGCCCTTAACCCCATTGTGCAGAAATTGTCAAAACGTTTTTTTCAGCAGAAATAAACACGTTATGGCAACTTTGGTCACCACCATGTAACTTATAGGGCAGGAACAGCACAATTTCAAAACGTGTGTTTCAGCCCGACATAAACGCTTTTTCTCAGCCCTTGGAATCACAGTGTAACTGCCTGGCTCAGAAGAGCACACTGAGTCAGCCCTTAACCCCAGTGTGCAGACATTGTCAAAACGTGTTTTTCAGCAGAAATAAACATGTTTCGGCAACTTGGGTCACCCCCTGTAAGTTATATGGCAGGAACAGCACAGTTTTCAAAACGTGTTTTTCAGCCATAAATAAACGCGTTTTCTCAGCCCTTGGAATCGCAGTGTAACTGCCTGGCTAAGAAGAGCCCACTGAATCAGCCCTTAACCCCAGTGATCAGAAATTGTCAAAACGTGTTTTTCAGCAGAAATAAACACGTTTTGGCAACTTTTGTCACCCCCATGTAAGTTATAGGGCAGGAACAGCACAGTTTTCAAAACGTGTTTTTCACCCGAAATAAAAGCTTTTTCTCAGCCCTTGGAATCGCAGTGTAACTGCCTGGCTCAGAAGAGCACACTGAGTCATCCCTTAACCTCAGTGATCAGAAATTGTCAAAACGTGTTTTTCAGCAGAAATAAACACGTTTTGGCAACTTTGGTCACCCCCATAAAACTTATAGGGCAGGAACAGCACAGTTTTCAAAACTTGTTTTTCAGCCCGATATAAACGCGTTTTCTCAGCCCGTAGAACCGCAGTGTAACTGCCTGGCTCAGAAGAGCACATGAATCAGCCCTTAACCCCAGTGATCAGAAATTGTCAAAACGTGTTTTTCAGCAGAAATAAAAACGTTTTGGCAACTTTGGTCACCCCCATGTAACTTATACGGCAGGAACAGCACACTATTCAAAACGTGTTTTTCAGCCCGAAATAAACGCGTTTTCTCAAACCTTAGAATCGCAGTGTAACTGCCTGGCTCAGAAGAGCACAGTGAGTCAGCCCTTAACCCCAGTGTGCAGAAATTGTCAAAATGTGTTTTTCAGCAGAAATAAACACGTTTTGGCAACTTTGGTCACCACCATGTAACTTATAGGGCAGGAACAGCACAGTTTTCAAAACGTGTCTTTCAGCCCGAAATAAACGCTTTTTCTCATCCCTTAGAATCGCAGTGTAACTGCGTGGCTCAGAAGAGCACACTGAGTCAGCCCTTAACCCCAGTGTGCAGAAATTGTCAAAACGTGTTTTTCAGCAGAAATAAACACGTTTTGGCAACTTTGGTCACCACCATGTAACTTATAGGGCAGGAACAGCACAGTTTTCAAAACTTGTTTTTCAGCCCGAAATAAACGCGTTTTCTCAGCCCTTAGAATCGCAGTGTAACTGCCTGGCTCAGAAGAGCACACTGAGTCAGCCCTTAACCCCAGTGATCAGAAATTGTCAAAACGTGTTTTTCAGCAGAAATAAACACGTTTTGGCAACTTTGGTCACCACCATGTAACTTATAGGGCAGGAACAGCACAGTTTTCAAAACGTGTTTTTCAGCCCGAAATAAACGCTTTTTCTCAGCCCTTGGAATCGCAGTGTAACTGCCTTGCTCAGAAGAGCACACTGAGTCAGCCCTTAACCCCAGTGATCAGAAATTGTCAAAACGTGTTTTTCAGCAGAAATAAACACGTTATGGCAACTTTGGTCACCACCATGTAACTTATAGGGCAGGAACAGCACAGTTTTCAAAACGTGTTTTTCAGCCCGACATAAACGCTTTTTCTCAGCCCTTGGAATCGCAGTGTAACTGCCTGGCTCAGAAGAGCACACTGAGTCAGCCCTTAACCCCAGTGTGCAGACATTGTCAAAACGTGTTTTTCAGCAGAAATAAACATGTTTCGGCAACTTGGGTCACCCACTGTAAGTTATATGGCAGGAACAGCACAGTTTTCAAAACGTGTTTTTCAGCCATAAATAAACGCTTTTTCTCAGCCCTTGGAATCGCAGTGTAACTGCCTGGCTAAGAGGAGCCCACTGAATCAGCCCTTAACCCCAGTGATCAGAAATTGTCAAAACGTGTTTTTCAGCAGAAATAAACACGTTTTGGCAACTTTGGTCACCCCCATGTAAGTTATAGGGCAGGAACAGCACAGTTTTCAAAACGTGTTTTTCACCCGAAATAAAAGCTTTTTCTCAGCCCTTGGAATCGCAGTGTAACTGCCTGGCTCAGAAGAGCACACTGAGTCATCCCTTAACCTCAGTGATCAGAAATTGTCAAAACGTGTTTTTCAGCAGAAATAAACACGTTTTGGCAACTTTGGTCACCCCCATAAAACTTATAGGGCAGGAACAACACAGTTTTCAAAACTTGTTTTTCAGCCCGAAATAAACGCGTTTTCTCAGCCCGTAGAATCGCAGTGTAACTGCCTGGCTCAGAAGAGCACATGAATCAGCCCTTAACCCCAGTGATCAGAAATTGTCAAAACGTGTTTTTCAGCAGAAATAAACACGTTTTGGCAACTTTGGTCACCACCATGTAACTTATAGGGCAGGAACAGCACAGTTTTCAAAACGTGTCTTTCAGCCCGAAATAAACGCTTTTTCTCATCCCTTAGAATCGCAGTGTAACTGCCTGGCTCAGAAGAGCACACTGAGTCAGCCCTTAACCCCAGTGTACAGAAATTGTCAAAACGTGTTTTTCAGCAGAAATAAACACGTTTTGGCAACTTTGGTCACCACCATGTAACTTATAGGGCAGGAACAGCACAGTTTTCAAAACGTGTTTTTCAGCCCGAAATAAACGCTTTTTCTCAGCCCTTGGAATCGCAGTGTAACTGCCTGGCTCAGAAGAGCACACTGAGTCAGCCCTTAACCCCAGTGATCAGAAATTGTCAAAACGTGTTTTTCAGCAGAAATAAACACGTTTTGGCAACTTTGGTCACCCCCATGTAAGTTATAGGGCAGGAACAGCACAGTTTTCAAAACGTGTTTTTCACCCGAAATAAAAGCTTTTTCTCAGCCCTTGGAATCGCAGTGTAACTGCCTGGCTCAGAAGAGCACACTGAGTCATCCCTTAACCTCAGTGATCAGAAATTGTCAAAACGTGTTTTTCAGCAGAAATAAACACGTTTTGGCAACTTTGGTCACCCCCATAAAACTTATAGGGCAGGAACAGCACAGTTTTCAAAACTTGTTTTTCAGCCCGAAATAAACGCGTTTTCTCAGCCCTTAGAATCGCAGTGTAACTGCCTGGCTCAGAAGAGCACACTGAATCAGCCCTTAACCCCAGTGATCAGAAATTGTCAAAACATGTTTTTCAGCAGAAATAAAAACGTTTTGGCAACTTTGGTCACCCCCATGTAACTTATACGGCAGGAACAGCACACTATTCAAAATGTGTTTTTCAGCCCAAAATAAACGCATTTTCTCAGACCTTAGAATCGCAGTGTAACTGCCTGGCTCAGAAGAGCACACTGAGTCAGCCCTTAACCCCAGTGTGCAGAAATTGTCAAAACGTGTTTTTCAGCAGAAATAAACACGTTTTGGCAACTTTGGTCACCGCCATGTAACTTATAGGGCAGGAACAGCACAGTTTTCAAAACGTGTTTTTCAGCCCGAAATAAACGCGTTTTCTCAGCCCTTAGAATCGCAGTGTAACTGCCTTTCTCAGAAGAGCACACTGAGTCAGCCCTTAACCCCAGTGTGCAGAAATTGTCAAAACGTATTTTTCAGCAGAAATAAACACGTTTTGGCAACTTTGGTCACCCCAATGTAACTTATAGGGCAGGAAAAGCACAGTTTTCAAAACGAGTTTTTCAGCCCGAAATAAACGCGTTTTCTCAGCCCTTAGAATCGCAGTGTAAATGCCTGTCTCAGAAGAGCACACTGAGTCAGCCCTTAACCTCAGTGATCTGAAATTGTCAAAACGTGTTTTTCAGCAGAAATAAACACGTTTTGGCAACTTTGGTCACCCCCATGTAACTTATAGGGCAGGAACAGCACAGTTTTCAAAACGTGTTTTTCAGCCCGAAATAAACGCGTTTTCTCAGCCCTTAGAATCGCAGTGTAACTGCCTGGCTCAGAAGAGCACACTGAGCCAGCCCTTAACCCCAGTGTGCAGAAATTGTCAAAACTTGTTTTTCAGCAGAAATAAACACGTTTTGGCAACTTTGGTCACCACCATGTAACTTATAGGGCAGGAACAGCACAGTTTTCAAAACTTGTTTTTCAGCCCGAAATAAACGCTTTTTCTAAGCCCTTGGAATCGCAGTGTAACTGCCTGGCTCAGAAGAGCACACTGAGTCAGCCCTTAACCCCAGTGATCAGAAATTGTCAAAACGTGTTTTTCAGCAGAAATAAACACGTTTTGGCAACTTTGGTCACCACCATGTAACTTATAGGGCAGGAACAGCACAGTTTTCAAAACGTGTTTTTCAGCCCGAAATTAACGCTTTTTCTCAGCCCTTGGAATCGCAGTGTAACTGCCTTGCTCAGAAGAGCACACTGAGTCAGCCCTTAACCCCAGTGATCAGAAATTGTCAAAACGTGTTTTTCAGCAGAAATAAACACGTTTTGGCAACTTTGGTCACCCTCATGTAACTTATAGGGCAGGAACAGCACAGTTTTCAAAACGTGTTTTTCAGCCCGAAATAAACGCGTTTTCTCAGCCCTTAGAATCGCAGTGTAACTGCCTGGCTCAGAAGAGCACACTGAGTCAGCCCTTAACCCCATTGTGCAGAAATTGTCAAAACGTTTTTTTCAGCAGAAATAAACACGTTATGGCAACTTTGGTCACCACCATGTAACTTATAGGGCAGGAACAGCACAATTTCAAAACGTGTGTTTCAGCCCGACATAAACGCTTTTTCTCAGCCCTTGGAATCACAGTGTAACTGCCTGGCTCAGAAGAGCACACTGAGTCAGCCCTTAACCCCAGTGTGCAGACATTGTCAAAACGTGTTTTTCAGCAGAAATAAACATGTTTCGGCAACTTGGGTCACCCCCTGTAAGTTATATGGCAGGAACAGCACAGTTTTCAAAACGTGTTTTTCAGCCATAAATAAACGCGTTTTCTCAGCCCTTGGAATCGCAGTGTAACTGCCTGGCTAAGAAGAGCCCACTGAATCAGCCCTTAACCCCAGTGATCAGAAATTGTCAAAACGTGTTTTTCAGCAGAAATAAACACGTTTTGGCAACTTTTGTCACCCCCATGTAAGTTATAGGGCAGGAACAGCACAGTTTTCAAAACGTGTTTTTCACCCGAAATAAAAGCTTTTTCTCAGCCCTTGGAATCGCAGTGTAACTGCCTGGCTCAGAAGAGCACACTGAGTCATCCCTTAACCTCAGTGATCAGAAATTGTCAAAACGTGTTTTTCAGCAGAAATAAACACGTTTTGGCAACTTTGGTCACCCCCATAAAACTTATAGGGCAGGAACAGCACAGTTTTCAAAACTTGTTTTTCAGCCCGATATAAACGCGTTTTCTCAGCCCGTAGAACCGCAGTGTAACTGCCTGGCTCAGAAGAGCACATGAATCAGCCCTTAACCCCAGTGATCAGAAATTGTCAAAACGTGTTTTTCAGCAGAAATAAAAACGTTTTGGCAACTTTGGTCACCCCCATGTAACTTATACGGCAGGAACAGCACACTATTCAAAACGTGTTTTTCAGCCCGAAATAAACGCGTTTTCTCAAACCTTAGAATCGCAGTGTAACTGCCTGGCTCAGAAGAGCACAGTGAGTCAGCCCTTAACCCCAGTGTGCAGAAATTGTCAAAATGTGTTTTTCAGCAGAAATAAACACGTTTTGGCAACTTTGGTCACCACCATGTAACTTATAGGGCAGGAACAGCACAGTTTTCAAAACGTGTCTTTCAGCCCGAAATAAACGCTTTTTCTCATCCCTTAGAATCGCAGTGTAACTGCGTGGCTCAGAAGAGCACACTGAGTCAGCCCTTAACCCCAGTGTGCAGAAATTGTCAAAACGTGTTTTTCAGCAGAAATAAACACGTTTTGGCAACTTTGGTCACCACCATGTAACTTATAGGGCAGGAACAGCACAGTTTTCAAAACTTGTTTTTCAGCCCGAAATAAACGCGTTTTCTCAGCCCTTAGAATCGCAGTGTAACTGCCTGGCTCAGAAGAGCACACTGAGTCAGCCCTTAACCCCAGTGATCAGAAATTGTCAAAACGTGTTTTTCAGCAGAAATAAACACGTTTTGGCAACTTTGGTCACCACCATGTAACTTATAGGGCAGGAACAGCACAGTTTTCAAAACGTGTTTTTCAGCCCGAAATAAACGCTTTTTCTCAGCCCTTGGAATCGCAGTGTAACTGCCTTGCTCAGAAGAGCACACTGAGTCAGCCCTTAACCCCAGTGATCAGAAATTGTCAAAACGTGTTTTTCAGCAGAAATAAACACGTTATGGCAACTTTGGTCACCACCATGTAACTTATAGGGCAGGAACAGCACAGTTTTCAAAACGTGTTTTTCAGCCCGACATAAACGCTTTTTCTCAGCCCTTGGAATCGCAGTGTAACTGCCTGGCTCAGAAGAGCACACTGAGTCAGCCCTTAACCCCAGTGTGCAGACATTGTCAAAACGTGTTTTTCAGCAGAAATAAACATGTTTCGGCAACTTGGGTCACCCACTGTAAGTTATATGGCAGGAACAGCACAGTTTTCAAAACGTGTTTTTCAGCCATAAATAAACGCTTTTTCTCAGCCCTTGGAATCGCAGTGTAACTGCCTGGCTAAGAGGAGCCCACTGAATCAGCCCTTAACCCCAGTGATCAGAAATTGTCAAAACGTGTTTTTCAGCAGAAATAAACACGTTTTGGCAACTTTGGTCACCCCCATGTAAGTTATAGGGCAGGAACAGCACAGTTTTCAAAACGTGTTTTTCACCCGAAATAAAAGCTTTTTCTCAGCCCTTGGAATCGCAGTGTAACTGCCTGGCTCAGAAGAGCACACTGAGTCATCCCTTAACCTCAGTGATCAGAAATTGTCAAAACGTGTTTTTCAGCAGAAATAAACACGTTTTGGCAACTTTGGTCACCCCCATAAAACTTATAGGGCAGGAACAACACAGTTTTCAAAACTTGTTTTTCAGCCCGAAATAAACGCGTTTTCTCAGCCCGTAGAATCGCAGTGTAACTGCCTGGCTCAGAAGAGCACATGAATCAGCCCTTAACCCCAGTGATCAGAAATTGTCAAAACGTGTTTTTCAGCAGAAATAAACACGTTTTGGCAACTTTGGTCACCACCATGTAACTTATAGGGCAGGAACAGCACAGTTTTCAAAACGTGTCTTTCAGCCCGAAATAAACGCTTTTTCTCATCCCTTAGAATCGCAGTGTAACTGCCTGGCTCAGAAGAGCACACTGAGTCAGCCCTTAACCCCAGTGTACAGAAATTGTCAAAACGTGTTTTTCAGCAGAAATAAACACGTTTTGGCAACTTTGGTCACCACCATGTAACTTATAGGGCAGGAACAGCACAGTTTTCAAAACGTGTTTTTCAGCCCGAAATAAACGCTTTTTCTCAGCCCTTGGAATCGCAGTGTAACTGCCTGGCTCAGAAGAGCACACTGAGTCAGCCCTTAACCCCAGTGATCAGAAATTGTCAAAACGTGTTTTTCAGCAGAAATAAACACGTTTTGGCAACTTTGGTCACCCCCATGTAACTTATAGGGCAGGAACAGCACACTTTTCAAAACGTGTTTTTCAGCCCGAAATAAACGCGTTTTCTCAGCCCTTAGAATCGCAGTGTAACTGCCTGGCTCAGAAGAGCACACTGAATCAGCCCTTAACCCCAGTGATCAGAAATTGTCAAAACATGTTTTTCAGCAGAAATAAAAACGTTTTGGCAACTTTGGTCACCCCCATGTAACTTATACGGCAGGAACAGCACACTATTCAAAACGTGTTTTTCATCCCAAAATAAACGCATTTTCTCAGACCTTAGAATCGCAGTGTAACTGCCTGGCTCAGAAGAGCACACTGAGTCAGCCCTTAACCCCAGTGTGCAGAAATTGTCAAAACGTGTTTTTCAGCAGAAATAAACACGTTTTGGCAACTTTGGTCACCCCCATGTAACTTATAGGGCAGGAACAGCACAGTTTTCAAAACGTGTTTTTCAGCCCGAAATAAACGCGTTTTCTCAGCCCTTAGAATCGCAGTGTAACTGCTTTTCTCAGAAGAGCACACTGAGTCAGCCCTTAACCCCAGTGTGCAGAAATTGTCAAAACGTGTTTTTCAGCAGAAATAAACACGTTTTGGCAACTTTGGTCACCACCATGTAACTTATAGGGCAGGAACAGCACAGTTTTCAAAACTTGTTTTTCAGCCCGAAATAAACGCTTTTTCTAAGCCCTTGGAATCGCAGTGTAACTGCCTGGCTCAGAAGAGCACACTGAGTCAGCCCTTAACCCCAGTGTGCAGAAATTGTCAAAACGTGTTTTTCAGCAGAAATAAACACGTTTTGGCAACTTTGGTCACCACCATGTAACTTATAGGGCAGGAACAGCACAGTTTTCAAAACTTGTTTTTCAGCCCGAAATAAACGCTTTTTCTAAGCCCTTGGAATCGCAGTGTAACTGCCTGGCTCAGAAGAGCACACTGAGTCAGCCCTTAACCCCAGTGATCAGAAATTGTCAAAACGTGTTTTTCAGCAGAAATAAACACGTTTTGGCAACTTTGGTCACCACCATGTAACTTATAGGGCAGGAACAGCACAGTTTTCAAAACGTGTTTTTCAGCCCGAAATAAACGCTTTTTCTCAGCCCTTGGAATCGCAGTGTAACTGCCTTGCTCAGAAGAGCACACTGAGTCAGCTCTTAACCCCAGTGATCAGAAATTGTCAAAACGTGTTTTTCAGCAGAAATAAACACGTTTTGGCAACTTTGGTCACCCTCATGTAACTTATAGGGCAGGAACAGCACAGTTTTCAAAACGTGTTTTTCAGCCCGAAATAAACGCGTTTTCTCATCCCTTGGAATCGCAGTGTAACTGCCTGGTTCAGAAGAGCACACTGAGTCAGCCCTTAACCCCAGTGTGAAGAAATTGTCAAAACGTGTTTTTCAGCAGAAATAAACAGGTTTTGGCAACTTTGGTCACCCCCATGTAAGTTACAGGGCAGGAACAGCACAGTTTTCAAAACGTGTTTTTCAGCCCGAAATAAACGCTTTTTCTCAGCCCTTGGAATCGCAATGTAACTATTTGGCTCAGAAGAGCACACTGAGTCAGCCCTTAACCCCAGTGATCAGAAATTGTCAAAACGTGTTTTTCAGCAGAAATAAACACGTTTTGGCAACTTTGGTCACCACCATGTAACTTATAGGGCAGGAACAGCACAGTTTTCAAAACTTGTTTTTCAGCCCGAAATAAACGCGTTTTCTCATCCCTTGGAATCGCAGTGTAACTGCCTGGCTCAGAAGAGCACACTGAGTCAGCCCTTAACCCCAGTGTGCAGACATTGTCAAAACGTGTTTTTCAGCAGAAATAAACACTTTCGGCAACTTGGGTCACCCCCTGTAAGTTATATGGCAGGAACAGCACAGTTTTCAAAACGTGTTTTTCAGCCATAAATAAACGCGTTTTCTCAGCCCTTGGAATCGCAGTTTAACTGCCTGGCTAAGAAGAGCCCACTGAATCAGCCCTTAACCCCAGTGATCAGAAATTGTCAAAACGTGTTTTTCGGCAGAAATAAACACGTTTTGGCAACTTTGGTCACCCCCATGTAAGTTATAGGGCAGGAACAGCACAGTTTTCAAAACGTGTTTTTCACCCGAAATAAAAGCTTTTTCTCAGCCCTTGGAATCGCAGTGTAACTGCCTGGCTCAGAAGAGCACACTGAGTCATCCCTTAACCTCAGTGATCAGAAATTGTCAAAACGTGTTTTTCAGCAGAAATAAACACGTTTTGGCAACTTTGGTCACCCCCATAAAACTTATAGGGCAGGAACAGCACAGTTTTCAAAACTTGTTTTTCAGCCCGAAATAAACGCGTTTTCTCAGCCCTTAGAATCGCAGTGTAACTGCCTGGCTCAGAAGAGCACACTGAATCAGCCCTTAACCCCAGTGATCAGAAATTGTCAAAACATGTTTTTCAGCAGAAATAAAAACGTTTTGGCAACTTTGGTCACCCCCATGTAACTTATACGGCAGGAACAGCACACTATTCAAAATGTGTTTTTCAGCCCAAAATAAACGCATTTTCTCAGACCTTAGAATCGCAGTGTAACTGCCTGGCTCAGAAGAGCACACTGAGTCAGCCCTTAACCCCAGTGTGCAGAAATTGTCAAAACGTGTTTTTCAGCAGAAATAAACACGTTTTGGCAACTTTGGTCACCGCCATGTAACTTATAGGGCAGGAACAGCACAGTTTTCAAAACGTGTTTTTCAGCCCGAAATAAACGCGTTTTCTCAGCCCTTAGAATCGCAGTGTAACTGCCTTTCTCAGAAGAGCACACTGAGTCAGCCCTTAACCCCAGTGTGCAGAAATTGTCAAAACGTATTTTTCAGCAGAAATAAACACGTTTTGGCAACTTTGGTCACCCCAATGTAACTTATAGGGCAGGAAAAGCACAGTTTTCAAAACGAGTTTTTCAGCCCGAAATAAACGCGTTTTCTCAGCCCTTAGAATCGCAGTGTAAATGCCTGTCTCAGAAGAGCACACTGAGTCAGCCCTTAACCTCAGTGATCTGAAATTGTCAAAACGTGTTTTTCAGCAGAAATAAACACGTTTTGGCAACTTTGGTCACCCCCATGTAACTTATAGGGCAGGAACAGCACAGTTTTCAAAACGTGTTTTTCAGCCCGAAATAAACGCGTTTTCTCAGCCCTTAGAATCGCAGTGTAACTGCCTGGCTCAGAAGAGCACACTGAGCCAGCCCTTAACCCCAGTGTGCAGAAATTGTCAAAACTTGTTTTTCAGCAGAAATAAACACGTTTTGGCAACTTTGATCACCACCATGTAACTTATAGGGCAGGAACAGCACAGTTTTCAAAATGTGTTTTTCAGCCCGAAATAAACGCGTTTTCTCATCCCTTGGAATCGCAGTGTAACTGCCTGGTTCAGAAGAGCACACTGAGTCAGCCCTTAACCCCAGTGTGAAGAAATTGTCAAAACGTGTTTTTCAGCAGAAATAAACAGGTTTTGGCAACTTTGGTCACCCCCATGTAAGTTACAGGGCAGGAACAGCACAGTTTTCAAAACGTGTTTTTCAGCCCGAAATAAACGCTTTTTCTCAGCCCTTGGAATCGCAATGTAACTATTTGGCTCAGAAGAGCACACTGAGTCAGCCCTTAACCCCAGTGATCAGAAATTGTCAAAACGTGTTTTTCAGCAGAAATAAACACGTTTTGGCAACTTTGGTCACCCCCATGTAACTTATAGGGCAGGAACAGCACAGTTTTCAAAACGTGTTTTTCAGCCCGAAATAAACGCTTTTTCTAAGCCCTTGGAATCGCAGTGTAACTGCCTGGCTCAGAAGAGCACACTGAGTCAGCCCTTAACCCAAGTGATCAGAAATTGTCAAAACGTGTTTTTCAGCAGAAATAAACACGTTTTGGCAACTTTGGTCACCACCATGTAACTTATAGGGCAGGAACAGCACAGTTTTCAAAACGTGTTTTTCAGCCCGAAATAAACGCTTTTTCTCAGCCCTTGGAATCGCAGTGTAACTGCCTGGCTCAGAAGAGCACACTGAGTCAGCCCTTAACCCCAGTGTGCAGAAATTGTCAAAACGTGTTTTTCAGCAGAAATAAACACGTTTTGGCAACTTTGGTCACCACCATGTAACTTATAGGGCAGGAACAGCACAGTTTTCAAAACGTGTCTTTCAGCCCGAAATAAACGCTTTTTCTCATCCCTTAGAATCGCAGTGTAACTGCCTGGCTCAGAAGAGCACACTGAGTCAGCCCTTAACCCCAGTGTACAGAAATTGTCAAAACGTGTTTTTCAGCAGAAATAAACACGTTTTGGCAACTTTGGTCACCACCATGTAACTTATAGGGCAGGAACAGCACAGTTTTCAAAACGTGTTTTTCAGCCCGAAATTAACGCTTTTTCTCAGCCCTTGGAATCGCAGTGTAACTGCCTTGCTCAGAAGAGCACACTGAGTCAGCCCTTAACCCCAGTGATCAGAAATTGTCAAAACGTGTTTTTCAGCAGAAATAAACACGTTTTGGCAACTTTGGTCACCCTCATGTAACTTATAGGGCAGGAACAGCACAGTTTTCAAAACGTGTTTTTCAGCCCGAAATAAACGCGTTTTCTCAGCCCTTAGAATCGCAGTGTAACTGCCTGGCTCAGAAGAGCACACTGAGTCAGCCCTTAACCCCATTGTGCAGAAATTGTCAAAACGTTTTTTTCAGCAGAAATAAACACGTTATGGCAACTTTGGTCACCACCATGTAACTTATAGGGCAGGAACAGCACAATTTCAAAACGTGTGTTTCAGCCCGACATAAACGCTTTTTCTCAGCCCTTGGAATCACAGTGTAACTGCCTGGCTCAGAAGAGCACACTGAGTCAGCCCTTAACCCCAGTGTGCAGACATTGTCAAAACGTGTTTTTCAGCAGAAATAAACATGTTTCGGCAACTTGGGTCACCCCCTGTAAGTTATATGGCAGGAACAGCACAGTTTTCAAAACGTGTTTTTCAGCCATAAATAAACGCGTTTTCTCAGCCCTTGGAATCGCAGTGTAACTGCCTGGCTAAGAAGAGCCCACTGAATCAGCCCTTAACCCCAGTGATCAGAAATTGTCAAAACGTGTTTTTCAGCAGAAATAAACACGTTTTGGCAACTTTTGTCACCCCCATGTAAGTTATAGGGCAGGAACAGCACAGTTTTCAAAACGTGTTTTTCACCCGAAATAAAAGCTTTTTCTCAGCCCTTGGAATCGCAGTGTAACTGCCTGGCTCAGAAGAGCACACTGAGTCATCCCTTAACCTCAGTGATCAGAAATTGTCAAAACGTGTTTTTCAGCAGAAATAAACACGTTTTGGCAACTTTGGTCACCCCCATAAAACTTATAGGGCAGGAACAGCACAGTTTTCAAAACTTGTTTTTCAGCCCGATATAAACGCGTTTTCTCAGCCCGTAGAACCGCAGTGTAACTGCCTGGCTCAGAAGAGCACATGAATCAGCCCTTAACCCCAGTGATCAGAAATTGTCAAAACGTGTTTTTCAGCAGAAATAAAAACGTTTTGGCAACTTTGGTCACCCCCATGTAACTTATACGGCAGGAACAGCACACTATTCAAAACGTGTTTTTCAGCCCGAAATAAACGCGTTTTCTCAAACCTTAGAATCGCAGTGTAACTGCCTGGCTCAGAAGAGCACAGTGAGTCAGCCCTTAACCCCAGTGTGCAGAAATTGTCAAAATGTGTTTTTCAGCAGAAATAAACACGTTTTGGCAACTTTGGTCACCACCATGTAACTTATAGGGCAGGAACAGCACAGTTTTCAAAACGTGTCTTTCAGCCCGAAATAAACGCTTTTTCTCATCCCTTAGAATCGCAGTGTAACTGCGTGGCTCAGAAGAGCACACTGAGTCAGCCCTTAACCCCAGTGTGCAGAAATTGTCAAAACGTGTTTTTCAGCAGAAATAAACACGTTTTGGCAACTTTGGTCACCACCATGTAACTTATAGGGCAGGAACAGCACAGTTTTCAAAACTTGTTTTTCAGCCCGAAATAAACGCGTTTTCTCAGCCCTTAGAATCGCAGTGTAACTGCCTGGCTCAGAAGAGCACACTGAGTCAGCCCTTAACCCCAGTGATCAGAAATTGTCAAAACGTGTTTTTCAGCAGAAATAAACACGTTTTGGCAACTTTGGTCACCACCATGTAACTTATAGGGCAGGAACAGCACAGTTTTCAAAACGTGTTTTTCAGCCCGAAATAAACGCTTTTTCTCAGCCCTTGGAATCGCAGTGTAACTGCCTTGCTCAGAAGAGCACACTGAGTCAGCCCTTAACCCCAGTGATCAGAAATTGTCAAAACGTGTTTTTCAGCAGAAATAAACACGTTATGGCAACTTTGGTCACCACCATGTAACTTATAGGGCAGGAACAGCACAGTTTTCAAAACGTGTTTTTCAGCCCGACATAAACGCTTTTTCTCAGCCCTTGGAATCGCAGTGTAACTGCCTGGCTCAGAAGAGCACACTGAGTCAGCCCTTAACCCCAGTGTGCAGACATTGTCAAAACGTGTTTTTCAGCAGAAATAAACATGTTTCGGCAACTTGGGTCACCCACTGTAAGTTATATGGCAGGAACAGCACAGTTTTCAAAACGTGTTTTTCAGCCATAAATAAACGCTTTTTCTCAGCCCTTGGAATCGCAGTGTAACTGCCTGGCTAAGAGGAGCCCACTGAATCAGCCCTTAACCCCAGTGATCAGAAATTGTCAAAACGTGTTTTTCAGCAGAAATAAACACGTTTTGGCAACTTTGGTCACCCCCATGTAAGTTATAGGGCAGGAACAGCACAGTTTTCAAAACGTGTTTTTCACCCGAAATAAAAGCTTTTTCTCAGCCCTTGGAATCGCAGTGTAACTGCCTGGCTCAGAAGAGCACACTGAGTCATCCCTTAACCTCAGTGATCAGAAATTGTCAAAACGTGTTTTTCAGCAGAAATAAACACGTTTTGGCAACTTTGGTCACCCCCATAAAACTTATAGGGCAGGAACAACACAGTTTTCAAAACTTGTTTTTCAGCCCGAAATAAACGCGTTTTCTCAGCCCGTAGAATCGCAGTGTAACTGCCTGGCTCAGAAGAGCACATGAATCAGCCCTTAACCCCAGTGATCAGAAATTGTCAAAACGTGTTTTTCAGCAGAAATAAACACGTTTTGGCAACTTTGGTCACCACCATGTAACTTATAGGGCAGGAACAGCACAGTTTTCAAAACGTGTCTTTCAGCCCGAAATAAACGCTTTTTCTCATCCCTTAGAATCGCAGTGTAACTGCCTGGCTCAGAAGAGCACACTGAGTCAGCCCTTAACCCCAGTGTACAGAAATTGTCAAAACGTGTTTTTCAGCAGAAATAAACACGTTTTGGCAACTTTGGTCACCACCATGTAACTTATAGGGCAGGAACAGCACAGTTTTCAAAACGTGTTTTTCAGCCCGAAATAAACGCTTTTTCTCAGCCCTTGGAATCGCAGTGTAACTGCCTGGCTCAGAAGAGCACACTGAGTCAGCCCTTAACCCCAGTGATCAGAAATTGTCAAAACGTGTTTTTCAGCAGAAATAAACACGTTTTGGCAACTTTGGTCACCCCCATGTAACTTATAGGGCAGGAACAGCACACTTTTCAAAACGTGTTTTTCAGCCCGAAATAAACGCGTTTTCTCAGCCCTTAGAATCGCAGTGTAACTGCCTGGCTCAGAAGAGCACACTGAATCAGCCCTTAACCCCAGTGATCAGAAATTGTCAAAACATGTTTTTCAGCAGAAATAAAAACGTTTTGGCAACTTTGGTCACCCCCATGTAACTTATACGGCAGGAACAGCACACTATTCAAAACGTGTTTTTCATCCCAAAATAAACGCATTTTCTCAGACCTTAGAATCGCAGTGTAACTGCCTGGCTCAGAAGAGCACACTGAGTCAGCCCTTAACCCCAGTGTGCAGAAATTGTCAAAACGTGTTTTTCAGCAGAAATAAACACGTTTTGGCAACTTTGGTCACCCCCATGTAACTTATAGGGCAGGAACAGCACAGTTTTCAAAACGTGTTTTTCAGCCCGAAATAAACGCGTTTTCTCAGCCCTTAGAATCGCAGTGTAACTGCTTTTCTCAGAAGAGCACACTGAGTCAGCCCTTAACCCCAGTGTGCAGAAATTGTCAAAACGTGTTTTTCAGCAGAAATAAACACGTTTTGGCAACTTTGGTCACCACCATGTAACTTATAGGGCAGGAACAGCACAGTTTTCAAAACTTGTTTTTCAGCCCGAAATAAACGCTTTTTCTAAGCCCTTGGAATCGCAGTGTAACTGCCTGGCTCAGAAGAGCACACTGAGTCAGCCCTTAACCCCAGTGTGCAGAAATTGTCAAAACGTGTTTTTCAGCAGAAATAAACACGTTTTGGCAACTTTGGTCACCACCATGTAACTTATAGGGCAGGAACAGCACAGTTTTCAAAACTTGTTTTTCAGCCCGAAATAAACGCTTTTTCTAAGCCCTTGGAATCGCAGTGTAACTGCCTGGCTCAGAAGAGCACACTGAGTCAGCCCTTAACCCCAGTGATCAGAAATTGTCAAAACGTGTTTTTCAGCAGAAATAAACACGTTTTGGCAACTTTGGTCACCACCATGTAACTTATAGGGCAGGAACAGCACAGTTTTCAAAACGTGTTTTTCAGCCCGAAATAAACGCTTTTTCTCAGCCCTTGGAATCGCAGTGTAACTGCCTTGCTCAGAAGAGCACACTGAGTCAGCTCTTAACCCCAGTGATCAGAAATTGTCAAAACGTGTTTTTCAGCAGAAATAAACACGTTTTGGCAACTTTGGTCACCCTCATGTAACTTATAGGGCAGGAACAGCACAGTTTTCAAAACGTGTTTTTCAGCCCGAAATAAACGCGTTTTCTCATCCCTTGGAATCGCAGTGTAACTGCCTGGTTCAGAAGAGCACACTGAGTCAGCCCTTAACCCCAGTGTGAAGAAATTGTCAAAACGTGTTTTTCAGCAGAAATAAACAGGTTTTGGCAACTTTGGTCACCCCCATGTAAGTTACAGGGCAGGAACAGCACAGTTTTCAAAACGTGTTTTTCAGCCCGAAATAAACGCTTTTTCTCAGCCCTTGGAATCGCAATGTAACTATTTGGCTCAGAAGAGCACACTGAGTCAGCCCTTAACCCCAGTGATCAGAAATTGTCAAAACGTGTTTTTCAGCAGAAATAAACACGTTTTGGCAACTTTGGTCACCACCATGTAACTTATAGGGCAGGAACAGCACAGTTTTCAAAACTTGTTTTTCAGCCCGAAATAAACGCGTTTTCTCATCCCTTGGAATCGCAGTGTAACTGCCTGGCTCAGAAGAGCACACTGAGTCAGCCCTTAACCCCAGTGTGCAGACATTGTCAAAACGTGTTTTTCAGCAGAAATAAACACTTTCGGCAACTTGGGTCACCCCCTGTAAGTTATATGGCAGGAACAGCACAGTTTTCAAAACGTGTTTTTCAGCCATAAATAAACGCGTTTTCTCAGCCCTTGGAATCGCAGTTTAACTGCCTGGCTAAGAAGAGCCCACTGAATCAGCCCTTAACCCCAGTGATCAGAAATTGTCAAAACGTGTTTTTCGGCAGAAATAAACACGTTTTGGCAACTTTGGTCACCCCCATGTAAGTTATAGGGCAGGAACAGCACAGTTTTCAAAACGTGTTTTTCACCCGAAATAAAAGCTTTTTCTCAGCCCTTGGAATCGCAGTGTAACTGCCTGGCTCAGAAGAGCACACTGAATCAGCCCTTAACCCCAGTGATCAGAAATTGTCAAAACATGTTTTTCAGCAGAAATAAAAACGTTTTGGCAACTTTGGTCACCCCCATGTAACTTATACGGCAGGAACAGCACACTATTCAAAATGTGTTTTTCAGCCCAAAATAAACGCATTTTCTCAGACCTTAGAATCGCAGTGTAACTGCCTGGCTCAGAAGAGCACACTGAGTCAGCCCTTAACCCCAGTGTGCAGAAATTGTCAAAACGTGTTTTTCAGCAGAAATAAACACGTTTTGGCAACTTTGGTCACCGCCATGTAACTTATAGGGCAGGAACAGCACAGTTTTCAAAACGTGTTTTTCAGCCCGAAATAAACGCGTTTTCTCAGCCCTTAGAATCGCAGTGTAACTGCCTTTCTCAGAAGAGCACACTGAGTCAGCCCTTAACCCCAGTGTGCAGAAATTGTCAAAACGTATTTTTCAGCAGAAATAAACACGTTTTGGCAACTTTGGTCACCCCAATGTAACTTATAGGGCAGGAAAAGCACAGTTTTCAAAACGAGTTTTTCAGCCCGAAATAAACGCGTTTTCTCAGCCCTTAGAATCGCAGTGTAAATGCCTGTCTCAGAAGAGCACACTGAGTCAGCCCTTAACCTCAGTGATCTGAAATTGTCAAAACGTGTTTTTCAGCAGAAATAAACACGTTTTGGCAACTTTGGTCACCCCCATGTAACTTATAGGGCAGGAACAGCACAGTTTTCAAAACGTGTTTTTCAGCCCGAAATAAACGCGTTTTCTCAGCCCTTAGAATCGCAGTGTAACTGCCTGGCTCAGAAGAGCACACTGAGCCAGCCCTTAACCCCAGTGTGCAGAAATTGTCAAAACTTGTTTTTCAGCAGAAATAAACACGTTTTGGCAACTTTGATCACCACCATGTAACTTATAGGGCAGGAACAGCACAGTTTTCAAAATGTGTTTTTCAGCCCGAAATAAACGCGTTTTCTCATCCCTTGGAATCGCAGTGTAACTGCCTGGTTCAGAAGAGCACACTGAGTCAGCCCTTAACCCCAGTGTGAAGAAATTGTCAAAACGTGTTTTTCAGCAGAAATAAACAGGTTTTGGCAACTTTGGTCACCCCCATGTAAGTTACAGGGCAGGAACAGCACAGTTTTCAAAACGTGTTTTTCAGCCCGAAATAAACGCTTTTTCTCAGCCCTTGGAATCGCAATGTAACTATTTGGCTCAGAAGAGCACACTGAGTCAGCCCTTAACCCCAGTGATCAGAAATTGTCAAAACGTGTTTTTCAGCAGAAATAAACACGTTTTGGCAACTTTGGTCACCCCCATGTAACTTATAGGGCAGGAACAGCACAGTTTTCAAAACGTGTTTTTCAGCCCGAAATAAACGCTTTTTCTAAGCCCTTGGAATCGCAGTGTAACTGCCTGGCTCAGAAGAGCACACTGAGTCAGCCCTTAACCCAAGTGATCAGAAATTGTCAAAACGTGTTTTTCAGCAGAAATAAACACGTTTTGGCAACTTTGGTCACCACCATGTAACTTATAGGGCAGGAACAGCACAGTTTTCAAAACGTGTTTTTCAGCCCGAAATAAACGCTTTTTCTCAGCCCTTGGAATCGCAGTGTAACTGCCTGGCTCAGAAGAGCACACTGAGTCAGCCCTTAACCCCAGTGTGCAGAAATTGTCAAAACGTGTTTTTCAGCAGAAATAAACACGTTTTGGCAACTTTGGTCACCACCATGTAACTTATAGGGCAGGAACAGCACAGTTTTCAAAACGTGTTTTTCAGCCCGAAATAAACGCGTTTTCTCAGCCCTTAGAATCGCAGTGTAACTGCCTGGCTCAGAAGAGCACACTGAGTCAGCCCTTAACCTCAGTGATCTGAAATTGTCAAAACGTGTTTTTCAGCAGAAATAAACACGTTTTGGCAACTTTGGTCACCACCATGTAACTTATAGGGCAGGAACAGCACAGTTTTCAAAACTTGTTTTTCAGCCCGAAATAAACGCTTTTTCTAAGCCCTTGGAATCGCAGTGTAACTGCCTGGCTCAGAAGAGCACACTGAGTCAGCCCTTAACCCAAGTGATCAGAAATTGTCAAAACGTGTTTTTCAGCAGAAATAAACACGTTTTGGCAACTTTGGTCACCACCATGTAACTTATAGGGCAGGAACAGCACAGTTTTCAAAACGTGTTTTTCAGCCCGAAATAAACGCTTTTTCTCAGCCCTTGGAATCGCAGTGTAACTGGCTTGCTCAGAAGAGCACACTGAGTCAGCCCTTAACCCCAGTGATCAGAAATTGTCAAAACGTGTTTTTCAGCAGAAATAAACACGTTTTGGCAACTTTGGTCACCCTCATGTAACTTATAGGGCAGGAACAGCACAGTTTTCAAAACGTGTTTTTCAGCCCGAAATAAACGCGTTTTCTCATCCCTTGGAATCGCAGTGTAACTGCCTGGTTCAGAAGAGCACACTGAGTCAGCCCTTAACCCCAGTGTGAAGAAATTGTCAAAACGTGTTTTTCAGCAGAAATAAACACGTTTTGGCAACTTTGGTCACCCCCATAAAACTTATAGGGCAGGAACAGCACAGTTTTCAAAACTTGTTTTTCAGCCCGAAATAAACGCGTTTTCTCAGCCCGTAGAATCGCAGTGTAACTGCCTGGCTCAGAAGAGCAGATGAATCAGCCCTTAACCCCAGTGATCAGAAATTGTCAAAACGTGTTTTTCAGCAGAAATAAAAACGTTTTGGCAACTTTGGTCACCCCCATGTAACTTATACGGCAGGAACAGCACACTATTTAAAACGTGTTTTTCAGCCCGAAATAAACGCGTTTTCTCAAACCTTAGAATCGCAGTGTAACTGCCTGGCTCAGAAGAGCACAGTGAGTCAGCCCTTAACCCCAGTGTGCAGAAATTGTCAAAACGTGTTTTTCAGCAGAAATAAACACGTTTTGGCAACTTTGGTCACCACCATGTAACTTATAGGGCAGGAACAGCACAGTTTTCAAAACGTGTCTTTCAGCCCGAAATAAACGCTTTTTCTCATCCCTTAGAATCGCAGTGTAACTGCGTGGCTCAGAAGAGCACACTGAGTCAGCCCTTAACCCCAGTGTGCAGAAATTGTCAAAACGTGTTTTTCAGCAGAAATAAACACGTTTTGGCAACTTTGGTCACCCCCATGTAACTTATAGGGCAGGAACAGCACAGTTTTCAAAACTTGTTTTTCAGCACCGAAATAAACGCGTTTTCTCAGCCCTTAGAATAGCAGTGTAACTGCCTGGCTCAGAAAAGCACACTGAATCAGCCCTTAACCCCAGTGATCAGAAATTGTCAAAACATGTTTTTCAGCAGAAATAAAAACGTTTTGGCAACTTTGGTCACCCCCATGTAACTTATACGGCAGGAACAGCACACTATTCAAAACGTGTTTTTCAGCCCAAAATAAACGCATTTTCTCAGACCTTAGAATCGCAGTGTAACTGCCTGGCTCAGAAGAGCACACTGAGTCAGCCCTTAACCCCAGTGTGCAGAAATTGTCAAAACGTGTTTTTCAGCAGAAATAAACACGTTTTGGCAACTTTGGTCACCACCATGTAACTTATAGGGCAGGAACAGCACAGTTTTCAAAACTTGTTTTTCAGCCCGAAATAAACGCTTTTTCTAAGCCCTTGGAATCGCAGTGTAACTGCCTGGCTCAGAAGAGCACACTGAGTCAGCCCTTAACCCCAGTGATCAGAAATTGTCAAAACGTGTTTTTCAGCAGAAATAAACACGTTTTGGCAACTTTGGTCACCACCATGTAACTTATAGGGCAGGAACAGCACAGTTTTCAAAACGTGTTTTTCAGCCCGAAATAAACGCTTTTTCTCAGCCCTTGGAATCGCAGTGTAACTGCCTTGCTCAGAAGAGCACACTGAGTCAGCCCTTAACCCCAGTGATCAGAAATTGTCAAAACGTGTTTTTCAGCAGAAATAAACACGTTTTGGCAACTTTGGTCACCCTCATGTAACTTATAGGGCAGGAACAGCACAGTTTTCAAAACGTGTTTTTCAGCCCGAAATAAACGCGTTTTCTCAGCCCTTAGAATCGCAGTGTAACTGCCTGGCTCAGAAGAGCACACTGAGTCAGCCCTTAACCCCATTGTGCAGAAATTGTCAAAACGTTTTTTTCAGCAGAAATAAACACGTTATGGCAACTTTGGTCACCACCATGTAACTTATAGGGCAGGAACAGCACAGTTTTCAAAACGTGTTTTTCAGCCCGACATAAACGCTTTTTCTCAGCCCTTGGAATCGCAGTGTAACTGCCTGGCTCAGAAGAGCACACTGAGTCAGCCCTTAACCCCAGTGTGCAGACATTGTCAAAACGTGTTTTTCAGCAGAAATAAACATGTTTCGGCAACTTGGGTCACCCCCTGTAAGTTATATGGCAGGAACAGCACAGTTTTCAAAACGTGTTTTTCAGCCATAAATAAACGCTTTTTGTCAGCCCTTGGAATCGCAGTGTAACTGCCTGGCTAAGAAGAGCCCACTGAATCAGCCCTTAACCCCAGTGATCAGAAATTGTCAAAACGTGTTTTTCAGCAGAAATAAACACGTTTTGGCAACTTTGGTCACCCCCATGTAAGTTATAGGGCAGGAACAGCACAGTTTTCAAAACGTGTTTTTCACCCGAAATAAAAGCTTTTTCTCAGCCCTTGGAATCGCAGTGTAACTGCCTGGCTCAGAAGAGCACACTGAGTCATCCCTTAACCTCAGTGATCAGAAATTGTCAAAACGTGTTTTTCAGCAGAAATAAACACGTTTTGGCAACTTTGGTCACCCCCATAAAACTTATAGGGCAGGAACAACACAGTTTTCAAAACTTGTTTTTCAGCCCGAAATAAACGCGTTTTCTCAGCCCGTAGAATCGCAGTGTAACTGCCTGGCTCAGAAGAGCACATGAATCAGCCCTTAACCCCAGTGATCAGAAATTGTCAAAACGTGTTTTTCAGCAGAAATAAACACGTTTTGGCAACTTTGGTCTCCCCCATGTAACTTATAGGGCAGGAACAGCACAGTTTTCAAAACGTGTTTTTCAGCCCGAAATAAACGCGTTTTCTCAGCCCTTAGAATCGCAGTGTAACTGCCTGGCTCAGAAGAGCACAGTGAGTCAGACCTTAACCCCAGTGTGCAGAAATTGTCAAAACGTGTTTTTCAGCAGAAATAAACACGTTTTGGCAACTTTGGTCACCACCATGTAACTTATAGGGCAGGAACAGCACAGTTTTCAAAACGTGTCTTTCAGCCCGAAATAAACGCTTTTTCTCATCCCTTAGAATCGCAGTGTAACTGCCTGGCTCAGAAGAGCACACTGAGTCAGCCCTTAACCCCAGTGTGCAGAAATTGTCAAAACGTGTTTTTCAGCAGAAATAAACACGTTTTGGCAACTTTGGTCACCACCATGTAACTTATAGGGCAGGAACAGCACAGTTTTCAAAACGTGTTTTTCAGCCCGAAATAAACGCTTTTTCTCAGCCCTTGGAATCGCAGTGTAACTGCCTGGCTCAGAAGAGCACACTGAGTCAGCCCTTAACCCCAGTGATCAGAAATTGTCAAAACGTGTTTTTCAGCAGAAATAAACACGTTTTGGCAACTTTGGTCACCCCCATGTAACTTATAGGGCAGGAACAGCACAGTTTTCAAAACTTGTTTTTCAGCCCGAAATAAACGCGTTTTCTCAGCCCTTAGAATCGCAGTGTAACTGCCTGGCTCAGAAGAGCACACTGAATCAGCCCTTAACCCCAGTGATCAGAAATTGTCAAAACATGTTTTTCAGCAGAAATAAAAACGTTTTGGCAACTTTGGTCACCCCCATGTAACTTATACGGCAGGAACAGCACACTATTCAAAACGTGTTTTTCAGCCCAAAATAAACGCATTTTCTCAGACCTTAGAATCGCAGTGTAACTGCCTGGCTCAGAAGAGCACACTGAGTCAGCCCTTAACCCCAGTGTGCAGAAATTGTCAAAACGTGTTTTTCAGCAGAAATAAACACGTTTTGGCAACTTTGGTCACCACCATGTAACTTATAGGGCAGGAACAGCACAGTTTTCAAAACGTGTTTTTCAGCCCGAAATAAACGCGTTTTCTCAGCCCTTAGAATCGCAGTGTAACTGCTTTTCTCAGAAGAGCACACTGAGTCAGCCCTTAACCCCAGTGTGCAGAAATTGTCAAAACGTGTTTTTCAGCAGAAATAAACACGTTTTGGCAACTTTGGTCACCACCATGTAACTTATAGGGCAGGAACAGCACAGTTTTCAAAACGTGTTTTTCAGCCCGAAATAAACGCGTTTTCTCAGCCCTTAGAATCGCAGTGTAACTGCTTTTCTCAGAAGAGCACACTGAGTCAGCCCTTAACCCCAGTGTGCAGAAATTGTCAAAACGTGTTTTTCAGCAGAAATAAACACGTTTTGGCAACTTTGGTCACCACCATGTAACTTATAGGGCAGGAACAGCACAGTTTTCAAAACTTGTTTTTCAGCCCGAAATAAACGCGTTTTCTCATCCCTTGGAATCGCAGTGTAACTGCCTGGCTCAGAAGAGCACACTGAGTCAGCCCTTAACCCCAGTGTGCAGACATTGTCAAAACGTGTTTTTCAGCAGAAATAAACACTTTCGGCAACTTGGGTCACCCCCTGTAAGTTATATGGCAGGAACAGCACAGTTTTCAAAACGTGTTTTTCAGCCATAAATAAACGCGTTTTCTCAGCCCTTGGAATCGCAGTTTAACTGCCTGGCTAAGAAGAGCCCACTGAATCAGCCCTTAACCCCAGTGATCAGAAATTGTCAAAACGTGTTTTTCGGCAGAAATAAACACGTTTTGGCAACTTTGGTCACCCCCATGTAAGTTATAGGGCAGGAACAGCACAGTTTTCAAAACGTGTTTTTCACCCGAAATAAAAGCTTTTTCTCAGCCCTTGGAATCGCAGTGTAACTGCCTGGCTCAGAAGAGCACACTGAGTCATCCCTTAACCTCAGTGATCAGAAATTGTCAAAACGTGTTTTTCAGCAGAAATAAACACGTTTTGGCAACTTTGGTCACCCCCATAAAACTTATAGGGCAGGAACAGCACAGTTTTCAAAACGTGTTTTTCAGCCCGAAATAAACGCGTTTTCTCAGCCCTTAGAATCGCAGTGTAACTGCCTTTCTCAGAAGAGCACACTGAATCAGCCCTTAACCCCAGTGTGCAGAAATTGTCAAAACGTATTTTTCAGCAGAAATAAACACGTTTTGGCAACTTTGGTCACCCCAATGTAACTTATAGGGCAGGAAAAGCACAGTTTTCAAAACGAGTTTTTCAGCCCGAAATAAACGCGTTTTCTCAGCCCTTAGAATCGCAGTGTAAATGCCTGTCTCAGAAGAGCACACTGAGTCAGCCCTTAACCTCAGTGATCTGAAATTGTCAAAACGTGTTTTTCAGCAGAAATAAACACGTTTTGGCAACTTTGGTCACCCCCATGTAACTTATAGGGCAGGAACAGCACAGTTTTCAAAACGTGTTTTTCAGCCCGAAATAAACGCGTTTTCTCAGCCCTTAGAATCGCAGTGTAACTGCTTTTCTCAGAAGAGCACACTGAGTCAGCCCTTAACCCCAGTGTGCAGAAATTGTCAAAATGTGTTTTTCAGCAGAAATAAACACGTTTTGGCAACTTTGGTCACCACCATGTAACTTATAGGGCAGGAACAGCACAGTTTTCAAAACTTGTTTTTCAGCCCGAAATAAACGCGTTTTCTCATCCCTTGGAATCGCAGTGTAACTGCCTGGCTCAGAAGAGCACACTGAGTCAGCCCTTAACCCCAGTGTGCAGACATTGTCAAAACGTGTTTTTCAGCAGAAATAAACACTTTCGGCAACTTGGGTCACCCCCTGTAAGTTATATGGCAGGAACAGCACAGTTTTCAAAACGTGTTTTTCAGCCATAAATAAACGCGTTTTCTCAGCCCTTGGAATCGCAGTTTAACTGCCTGGCTAAGAAGAGCCCACTGAATCAGCCCTTAACCCCAGTGATCAGAAATTGTCAAAACGTGTTTTTCGGCAGAAATAAACACGTTTTGGCAACTTTGGTCACCCCCATGTAAGTTATAGGGCAGGAACAGCACAGTTTTCAAAACGTGTTTTTCACCCGAAATAAAAGCTTTTTCTCAGCCCTTGGAATCGCAGTGTAACTGCCTGGCTCAGAAGAGCACACTGAGTCATCCCTTAACCTCAGTGATCAGAAATTGTCAAAACGTGTTTTTCAGCAGAAATAAACACGTTTTGGCAACTTTGGTCACCCCCATAAAACTTATAGGGCAGGAACAGCACAGTTTTCAAAACGTGTTTTTCAGCCCGAAATAAACGCGTTTTCTCAGCCCTTAGAATCGCAGTGTAACTGCCTTTCTCAGAAGAGCACACTGAATCAGCCCTTAACCCCAGTGTGCAGAAATTGTCAAAACGTATTTTTCAGCAGAAATAAACACGTTTTGGCAACTTTGGTCACCCCAATGTAACTTATAGGGCAGGAAAAGCACAGTTTTCAAAACGAGTTTTTCAGCCCGAAATAAACGCGTTTTCTCAGCCCTTAGAATCGCAGTGTAAATGCCTGTCTCAGAAGAGCACACTGAGTCAGCCCTTAACCTCAGTGATCTGAAATTGTCAAAACGTGTTTTTCAGCAGAAATAAACACGTTTTGGCAACTTTGGTCACCCCCATGTAACTTATAGGGCAGGAACAGCACAGTTTTCAAAACGTGTTTTTCAGCCCGAAATAAACGCGTTTTCTCAGCCCTTAGAATCGCAGTGTAACTGCCTGGCTCAAAAGAGCACACTGAGCCAGCCCTTAACCCCAGTGTGCAGAAATTGTCAAAACTTGTTTTTCAGCAGAAATAAACACGTTTTGGCAACTTTGATCACCACCATGTAACTTATAGGGCAGGAACAGCACAGTTTTCAAAACGTGTTTTTCAGCCCGAAATAAACGCGTTTTCTCATCCCTTGGAATCGCAGTGTAACTGCCTGGTTCAGAAGAGCACACTGAGTCAGCCCTTAACCCCAGTGTGAAGAAATTGTCAAAACGTGTTTTTCAGCAGAAATAAACAGGTTTTGGCAACTTTGGTCACCCCCATGTAAGTTTCAGGGCAGGAACAGCACAGTTTTCAAAACGTGTTTTTCAGCCCGAAATAAACGCTTTTTCTCAGCCCTTGGAATCGCAATGTAACTATTTGGCTCAGAAGAGCACACTGAGTCAGCCCTTAACCCCAGTGATCAGAAATTGTCAAAACGTGTTTTTCAGCAGAAATAAACACGTTTTGGCAACTTTGGTCACCCCCATGTAACTTATAGGGCAGGAACAGCACAGTTTTCAAAACGTGTTTTTCAGCCCGAAATAAACGCTTTTTCTAAGCCCTTGGAATCGCAGTGTAACTGCCTGGCTCAGAAGAGCACACTGAGTCAGCCCTTAACCCAAGTGATCAGAAATTGTCAAAACGTGTTTTTCAGCAGAAATAAACACGTTTTGGCAACTTTGGTCACCACCATGTAACTTATAGGGCAGGAACAGCACAGTTTTCAAAACGTGTTTTTCAGCCCGAAATAAACGCTTTTTCTCAGCCCTTGGAATCGCAGTGTAACTGCCTGGCTCAGAAGAGCACACTGAGTCAGCCCTTAACCCCAGTGTGCAGAAATTGTCAAAACGTGTTTTTCAGCAGAAATAAACACGTTTTGGCAACTTTGGTCACCACCATGTAACTTATAGGGCAGGAACAGCACAGTTTTCAAAACGTGTTTTTCAGCCCGAAATAAACGCGTTTTCTCAGCCCTTAGAATCGCAGTGTAACTGCCTGGCTCAGAAGAGCACACTGAGTCAGCCCTTAACCCAAGTGATCAGAAATTGTCAAAACGTGTTTTTCAGCAGAAATAAACACGTTTTGGCAACTTTGGTCACCACCATGTAACTTATAGGGCAGGAACAGCACAGTTTTCAAAACGTGTTTTTCAGCCCGAAATAAACGCTTTTTCTCAGCCCTTGGAATCGCAGTGTAACTGGCTTGCTCAGAAGAGCACACTGAGTCAGCCCTTAACCCCAGTGATCAGAAATTGTCAAAACGTGTTTTTCAGCAGAAATAAACACGTTTTGGCAACTTTGGTCACCCTCATGTAACTTATAGGGCAGGAACAGCACAGTTTTCAAAACGTGTTTTTCAGCCCGAAATAAACGCGTTTTCTCATCCCTTGGAATCGCAGTGTAACTGCCTGGTTCAGAAGAGCACACTGAGTCAGCCCTTAACCCCAGTGTGAAGAAATTGTCAAAACGTGTTTTTCAGCAGAAATAAACAGGTTTTGGCAACTTTGGTCACCCCCATGTAAGTTACAGGGCAGGAACAGCACAGTTTTCAAAACGTGTTTTTCAGCCCGAAATAAACGCTTTTTCACAGCCCTTGGAATCGCAATGTAACTACCTGGCTCAGAAGAGCACACTGAGTCAGCCCTTAACCCCAGTGATCAGAAATAGTCAAAACGTGTTTTTCAGCAGAAATAAACACGTTTTGGCAACTTTGGTCACCCCCATGTAACTTATAGGGCAGGAACAGCACAGTTTTCAAAACGTGTTTTTCAGCCCGAAATAAACGCGTTTTCTCAGCCCTTAGAATCGCAGTGTAACTGCCTGGCTCAGAAGAGCACACTGAGTCAGCCCTTAACCCCATTGTGCAGAAATTGTCAAAACGTTTTTTTCAGCAGAAATAAACACGTTATGGCAACTTTGGTCACCACCATGTAACTTATAGGGCAGGAACAGCACAGTTTTCAAAACGTGTTTTTCAGCCCGACATAAACGCTTTTTCTCAGCCCTTGGAATCGCAGTGTAACTGCCTGGCTCAGAAGAGCACACTGAGTCAGCCCTTAACCCCAGTGTGCAGACATTGTCAAAACGTGTTTTTCAGCAGAAATAAACACGTTTTGGCAACTTTGGTCACCCCCATGTAACTTATAGGGCAGGAACAGCACAGTTTTCAAAACGTGTTTTTCAGCCATAAATAAACGCGTTTTCTCAGCCCTTGGAATCGCAGTGTAACTGCCTGGCTAAGAAGAGCCCACTGAATCAGCCCTTAACCCCAGTGATCAGAAATTGTCAAAACGTGTTTTTCAGCAGAAATAAACACGTTTTGGCAACTTTGGTCACCCCCATGTAAGTTATAGGGCAGGAACAGCACAGTTTTCAAAACGTGTTTTTCACCCGAAATAAAAGCTTTTTCTCAGCCCTTGGAATCGCAGTGTAACTGCCTGGCTCAGAAGAGCACACTGAGTCATCCCTTAACCTCAGTGATCAGAAATTGTCAAAACGTGTTTTTCAGCAGAAATAAACACGTTTTGGCAACTTTGGTCACCCCCATAAAACTTATAGGGCAGGAACAGCACAGTTTTCAAAACTTGTTTTTCAGCCCGAAATAAACGCGTTTTCTCAGCCCGTAGAATCGCAGTGTAACTGCCTGGCTCAGAAGAGCAGATGAATCAGCCCTTAACCCCAGTGATCAGAAATTGTCAAAACGTGTTTTTCAGCAGAAATAAAAACGTTTTGGCAACTTTGGTCACCCCCATGTAACTTATACGGCAGGAACAGCACACTATTCAAAACGTGTTTTTCAGCCCGAAATAAACGCGTTTTCTCAAACCTTAGAATCGCAGTGTAACTACCTGGCTCAGAAGAGCACACTGAGTCAGCCCTTAACCCCAGTGTGCAGAAATTGTCAAAACGTGTTTTTCAGCAGAAATAAACACGTTTTGGCAACTTTGGTCACCACCATGTAACTTATACGGCAGGAACAGCACACTATTCAAAACGTGTTTTTCAGCCCGAAATAAACGCGTTTTCTCAAACCTTAGAATCGCAGTGTAACTACCTGGCTCAGAAGAGCACACTGAGTCAGCCCTTAACCCCAGTGTGCAGAAATTGTCAAAACGTGTTTTTCAGCAGAAATAAACACGTTTTGGCAACTTTGGTCACCACCATGTAACTTATAGGGCAGGAACAGCACAGTTTTCAAAACGTGTCTTTCAGCCCGAAATAAACGCTTTTTCTCAGCCCTTAGAATCGCAGTGTAACTGCCTGGCTCAGAAGAGCACACTGAGTCAGCCCTTAACCCCAGTGTGCAGAAATTGTCAAAACGTGTTTTTCAGCAGAAATAAACACGTTTTGGCAACTTTGGTCACCACCATGTAACTTATAGGGCAGGAACAGCACAGTTTTCAAAACGTGTTTTTCAGCCCGAAATAAACGCTTTTTCTCAGCCCTTGGAATCGCAGTGTAACTGCCTGGCTCAGAAGAGCACACTGAGTCAGCCCTTAACCCCAGTGTGCAGACATTGTCAAAACGTGTTTTTCAGCAGAAATAAACACGTTTCGGCAACTTGGGTCACCCCCATGTAACTTATACAGCAGGAACAGCAAACTATTCAAAACGTGTTTTTCAGCCCGAAATAAACGCGTTTTCTCAAATCTTAGAATCGCAGTGTAACTACCTGGCTCAGAAGAGCACACTGAGTCAGCCCTTAACCCCAGTGTGCAGAAATTGTCAAAATGTGTTTTTCAGCAGAAATAAACACGTTTTGGCAACTTTGGTCACCACCATGTAACTTATAGGGCAGGAACAGCACAGTTTTCAAAACGTGTCTTTCAGCCCGAAATAAACGCTTTTTCTCAGCCCTTAGAATCGCAGTGTAACTGCCTGGCTCAGAAGAGCACACTGAGTCAGCCCTTAACCCCAGTGATCAGAAATTGTCAAAACGTGTTTTTCAGCAGAAATAAACACGTTTTGGCAACTTTGGTCACCCCCATGTAACTTATAGGGCAGGAACAGCACAGTTTTCAAAACGTGTTTTTCAGCCCGACATAAACGCTTTTTCTCAGCCTTTGGAATCGCAGTGTAACTGCCTGGCTCAGAAGAGCACACTGAGTCAGCCCTTAACCCCAGTGTGCAGACATTGTCAAAACGTGTTTTTCAGCAGAAATAAACACGTTTCGGCAAGTTGGGTCACCCCCTGTAAGTTATATGGCAGGAACAGCACAGTTTTCAAAACGTGTTTTTCAGCCATAAATAAACGCGTTTTCTCAGCCCTTGGAATCGCAGTGTAACTGCCTGGCTAAGAAGAGCCCACTGAATCAGCCCTTAACCCCATTGATCAGTAA
The DNA here is from genome assembly GCF_055471065.1 of Atractosteus spatula. Taxonomy (NCBI): domain Eukaryota; kingdom Metazoa; phylum Chordata; class Actinopteri; order Semionotiformes; family Lepisosteidae; genus Atractosteus; species Atractosteus spatula. The sequence goes on from NC_142722.1 coordinate 2,297,051, forward strand.
TTGTCAAAACGTGTTTTTCAGCAGAAATAAACACGTTTTGGCAACTTTGGTCACCCCCATGTAAGTTATAGGGCAGGAACAGCACAGTTTTCAAAACGTGTTTTTCACCCGAAATAAAAGCTTTTTCTCAGCCCTTGGAATCGCAGTGTAACTGCCTGGCTCAGAAGAGCACACTGAGTCATCCCTTAACCTCAGTGATCAGAAATTGTCAAAACGTGTTTTTCAGCAGAAATAAACACGTTTTGGCAACTTTGGTCACCCCCATAAAACTTATAGGGCAGGAACAGCACAGTTTTCAAAACTTGTTTTTCAGCCCGAAATAAACGCGTTTTCTCAGCCCGTAGAATCGCAGTGTAACTGCCTGGCTCAGAAGAGCAGATGAATCAGCCCTTAACCCCAGTGATCAGAAATTGTCAAAACGTGTTTTTCAGCAGAAATAAAAACGTTTTGGCAACTTTGGTCACCCCCATGTAACTTATACGGCAGGAACAGCACACTATTCAAAACGTGTTTTTCAACCCGAAATAAACGCGTTTTCTCAAACCTTAGAATCGCAGTGTAACTACCTGGCTCAGAAGAGCACACTGAGTCAGCCCTTAACCCCAGTGTGCAGAAATTGTCAAAACGTGTTTTTCAGCAGAAATAAACACGTTTTGGCAACTTTGGTCACCCCCATGTAACTTATAGGGCAGGAACAGCACAGTTTTCAAAACGTGTTTTTCAGCCCGAAATAAACGCGTTTTCTCAGCCCTTAGAATCGCAGTGTAACTGCCTGGCTCAGAAGAGCACACTGAGTCAGCCCTTAACCCCATTGTGCAGAAATTGTCAAAACGTTTTTTTCAGCAGAAATAAACACGTTATGGCAACTTTGGTCATCACCATGTAACTTATAGGGCAGGAACAGCACAGTTTTCAAAACGTGTTTTTCAGCCCGACATAAACGCTTTTTCTCAGCCCTTGGAATCGCAGTGTAACTGCCTGGCTCAGAAGAGCACACTGAGTCAGCCCTTAACCCCAGTGTGCAGACATTGTCAAAACGTGTTTTTCAGCAGAAATAAACACGTTTCGGCAACTTGGGTCACCCCCTGTAAGTTATATGGCAGGAACAGCACAGTTTTCAAAACGTGTTTTTCAGCCATAAATAAACGCGTTTTCTCAGCCCTTGGAATCGCAGTTTAACTGCCTGGCTAAGAAGAGCCCACTGAATCAGCACTTAACCCCAGTGATCAGAAATTGTCAAAACGTGTTTTTCAGCAGAAATAAACACGTTTTGGCAACTTTGGTCACCCCCATGTAACTTATAGGGCAGGAACAGCACAGTTTTCAAAATGTGTTTTTCACCCGAAATAAAAGCTTTTTCTCAGCCCTTGGAATCGCAGTGTAACTGCCTGGCTCAGAAGAGCCCACTGAATCACCCTTAACCCCAGTGATCAGAGATTGTCAAAACGTGTTTTTCGGCAGAAATAAACACGTTTTGGCAACTTTGGTCACCCCCATGTAAGTTATAGGGCAGGAACAGCACAGTTTTCAAAACGTGTTTTTCACCCGAAATAAAAGCTTTTTCTCAGCCCTTGGAATCGCAGTGTAACTGCCTGGCTCAGAAGAGCACACTGAGTCAGCCCTTAACCTCAGTGATCTGAAATTGTCAAAACGTGTTTTTCAGCAGAAATAAACACGTTTTGGCAACTTTGGTCACCACCATGTAACTTATAGGGCAGGAACAGCACAGTTTTCAAAACTTGTTTTTCAGCCCGAAATAAACGCTTTTTCTAAGCCCTTGGAATCGCAGTGTAACTGCCTGGCTCCGAAGAGCACACTGAGTCAGCCCTTAACCCAAGTGATCAGAAATTGTCAAAACGTGTTTTTCAGCAGAAATAAACACGTTTTGGCAACTTTGGTCACCACCATGTAACTTATAGGGCAGGAACAGCACAGTTTTCAAAACGTGTTTTTCAGCCCGAAATAAACGCTTTTTCTCAGCTCTTGGAATCGCAGTGTAACTGCCTGGCTCAGAAGAGCACACTGAGTCAGCCCTTAACCCCAGTGTGCAGAAATTGTCAAAACGTGTTTTTCAGCAGAAATAAACACGTTTTGGCAACTTTGGTCACCACCATGTAACTTATAGGGCAGGAACAGCACAGTTTTCAAAACGTGTTTTTCAGCCCGAAATAAACGCGTTTTCTCAGCCCTTAGAATCGCAGTGTAACTGCCTGGCTCAGAAGAGCACACTGAGTCAGCCCTTAACCTCAGTGATCTGAAATTGTCAAAACGTGTTTTTCAGCAGAAATAAACACGTTTTGGCAACTTTGGTCACCACCATGTAACTTATAGGGCAGGAACAGCACAGTTTTCAAAACTTGTTTTTCAGCCCGAAATAAACGCTTTTTCTAAGCCCTTGGAATCGCAGTGTAACTGCCTGGCTCAGAAGAGCACACTGAGTCAGCCCTTAACCCAAGTGATCAGAAATTGTCAAAACGTGTTTTTCAGCAGAAATAAACACGTTTTGGCAACTTTGGTCACCACCATGTAACTTATAGGGCAGGAACAGCACAGTTTTCAAAACGTGTTTTTCAGCCCGAAATAAACGCTTTTTCTCAGCCCTTGGAATCGCAGTGTAACTGGCTTGCTCAGAAGAGCACACTGAGTCAGCCCTTAACCCCAGTGATCAGAAATTGTCAAAACGTGTTTTTCAGCAGAAATAAACACGTTTTGGCAACTTTGGTCACCCTCATGTAACTTATAGGGCAGGAACAGCACAGTTTTCAAAACGTGTTTTTCAGCCCGAAATAAACGCGTTTTCTCATCCCTTGGAATCGCAGTGTAACTGCCTGGTTCAGAAGAGCACACTGAGTCAGCCCTTAACCCCAGTGTGAAGAAATTGTCAAAACGTGTTTTTCAGCAGAAATAAACAGGTTTTGGCAACTTTGGTCACCCCCATGTAAGTTACAGGGCAGGAACAGCACAGTTTTCAAAACGTGTTTTTCAGCCCGAAATAAACGCTTTTTCTAAGCCCTTGGAATCGCAATGTAACTACCTGGCTCAGAAGAGCACACTGAGTCAGCCCTTAACCCCAGTGATCAGAAATTGTCAAAACGTGTTTTTCAGCAGAAATAAACACGTTTTGGCAACTTTGGTCACCCCCATGTAACTTATAGGGCAGGAACAGCACAGTTTTCAAAACGTGTTTTTCAGCCCGAAATAAACGCGTTTTCTCAGCCCTTAGAATCGCAGTGTAACTGCCTGGCTCAGAAGAGCACACTGAGTCAGCCCTTAACCCCATTGTGCAGAAATTGTCAAAACGTTTTTTTCAGCAGAAATAAACACGTTATGGCAACTTTGGTCACCACCATGTAACTTATAGGGCAGGAACAGCACAGTTTTCAAAACGTGTTTTTCAGCCCGACATAAACGCTTTTTCTCAGCCCTTGGAATCGCAGTGTAATTGCCTGGCTCAGAAGAGCACACTGAGTCAGCCCTTAACCCCAGTGTGCAGACATTGTCAAAACGTGTTTTTCAGCAGAAATAAACACGTTTCGGCAACTTGGGTCACCCCCTGTAAGTTATATGGCAGGAACAGCACAGTTTTCAAAACGTGTTTTTCAGCCATAAATAAACGCGTTTTCTCAGCCCTTGGAATCGCAGTGTAACTGCCTGGCTAAGAAGAGCCCACTGAATCAGCCCTTAACCCCAGTGATCAGAAATTGTCAAAACGTGTTTTTCAGCAGAAATAAACACGTTTTGGCAACTTTGGTCACCCCCATGTAAGTTATAGGGCAGGAACAGCACAGTTTTCAAAACGTGTTTTTCACCCGAAATAAAAGCTTTTTCTCAGCCCTTGGAATCGCAGTGTAACTGCCTGGCTCAGAAGAGCACACTGAGTCATCCCTTAACCTCAGTGATCAGAAATTGTCAAAACGTGTTTTTCAGCAGAAATAAACACGTTTTGGCAACTTTGTTCACCCCCATAAAACTTATAGGGCAGGAACAGCACAGTTTTCAAAACTTGTTTTTCAGCCCGAAATAAACGCGTTTTCTCAGCCCGTAGAATCGCAGTGTAACTTCCTGGCTCAGAAGAGCAGATGAATCAGCCCTTAACCCCAGTGATCAGAAATTGTCAAAACGTGTTTTTCAGCAGAAATAAAAACGTTTTGGCAACTTTGGTCACCCCCATGTAACTTATACGGCACGAACAGCACACTATTCAAAACGTGTTTTTCAGCCCGAAATAAACGCGTTTTCTCAAACCTTAGAATCGCAGTGTAACTACCTGGCTCAGAAGAGCACACTGAGTCAGCCCTTAACCCCAGTGTGCAGAAATTGTCAAAACGTGTTTTTCAGCAGAAATAAACACGTTTTGGCAACTTTGGTCACCACCATGTAACTTATAGGGCAGGAACAGCACAGTTTTCAAAACGTGTCTTTCAGCCCGAAATAAACGCTTTTTCTCAGCCCTTAGAATCGCAGTGTAACTGCCTGGCTCAGAAGAGCACACTGAGTCAGCCCTTAACCCCAGTGTGCAGAAATTGTCAAAACGTGTTTTTCAGCAGAAATAAACACGTTTTGGCAACTTTGGTCACCACCATGTAACTTATAGGGCAGGAACAGCACAGTTTTCAAAACGTGTTTTTCAGCCCGAAATAAACGCTTTTTCTCAGCCCTTGGAATCGCAGTGTAACTGCCTGGCTCAGAAGAGCACACTGAGTCAGCCCTTAACCCCAGTGTGCAGACATTGTCAAAACGTGTTTTTCAGCAGAAATAAACACGTTTCGGCAACTTGGGTCACCCCCATGTAACTTATACAGCAGGAACAGCAAACTATTCAAAACGTGTTTTTCAGCCCGAAATAAACGCGTTTTCTCAAACCTTAGAATCGCAGTGTAACTACCTGGCTCAGAAGAGCACACTGAGTCAGCCCTTAACCCCAGTGTGCAGAAATTGTCAAAACGTGTTTTTCAGCAGAAATAAACACGTTTTTGCAACTTTGGTCACCACCATGTAACTTATAGGGCAGGAACAGCACAGTTTTCAAAACGTGTTTTTCAGCCCGAAATAAACGCTTTTTCTCAGCCCTTGGAATCGCAGTGTAACTGCCTGGCTCAGAAGAGCACACTGAGTCAGCCCTTAACCCCATTGTGCAGAAATTGTCAAAACGTTTTTTTCAGCAGAAATAAACACGTTATGGCAACTTTGGTCACCACCATGTAACTTATAGGGCAGGAACAGCACAGTTTTCAAAACGTGTTTTTCAGCCCGACATAAACGCTTTTTCTCAGCCCTTGGAATCGCAGTGTAACTGCCTGGCTCAGAAGAGCACACTGAGTCAGCCCTTAACCCCAGTGTGCAGACATTGTCAAAACGTGATTTTCAGCAGAAATAAACACGTTTCGGCAAGTTGGGTCACCCCCTGTAAGTTATATGGCAGGAACAGCACAGTTTTCAAAACGTGTTTTTCAGCCATAAATAAACGCGTTTTCTCAGCCCTTGGAATCGCAGTGTAACTGCCTGGCTAAGAAGAGCCCACTGAATCAGCCCTTAACCCCAGTGATCAGTAATTGTCAAAACGTGTTTTTCAGCAGAAATAAACACGTTTTGGCAACTTTGGTCACCCCCATGTAAGTTATAGGGCAGGAACAGCACAGTTTTCAAAACGTGTTTTTCACCCGAAATAAAAGCTTTTTCTCAGCCCTTGGAATCGCAGTGTAACTGCCTGGCTCAGAAGAGCACACTGAGTCATCCCTTAACCTCAGTGATCAGAAATTGTCAAAACGTGTTTTTCAGCAGAAATAAACACGTTTTGGCAACTTTGGTCACCCCCATAAAACTTATAGGGCAGGAACAGCACAGTTTTCAAAACGTGTTTTTCAGCCCGAAATAAACGCGTTTTCTCAGCCCTTAGAATCGCAGTGTAACTGCCTGGCTCAGAAGAGCACACTGAGTCAGCCCTTAACCTCAGTGATCTGAAATTGTCAAAACGTGTTTTTCAGCAGAAATAAACACGTTTTGGCAACTTTGGTCACCACCATGTAACTTATAGGGCAGGAACAGCACAGTTTTCAAAACTTGTTTTTCAGCCCGAAATAAACGCTTTTTCTAAGCCCTTGGAATCGCAGTGTAACTGCCTGGCTCAGAAGAGCACACTGAGTCAGCCCTTAACCCAAGTGATCAGAAATTGTCAAAACGTGTTTTTCAGCAGAAATAAACACGTTTTGGCAACTTTGGTCACCACCATGTAACTTATAGGGCAGGAACAGCACAGTTTTCAAAACGTGTTTTTCAGCCCGAAATAAACGCTTTTTCTCAGCCCTTGGAATCGCAGTGTAACTGGCTTGCTCAGAAGAGCACACTGAGTCAGCCCTTAACCCCAGTGATCAGAAATTGTCAAAACGTGTTTTTCAGCAGAAATAAACACGTTTTGGCAACTTTGGTCACCCTCATGTAACTTATAGGGCAGGAACAGCACAGTTTTCAAAACGTGTTTTTCAGCCCGAAATAAACGCGTTTCTCATCCCTTGGAATCGCAGTGTAACGGCCTGGTTCAGAAGAGCACACTGAGTCAGCCCTTAACCCCAGTGTGAAGAAATTGTCAAAACGTGTTTTTCAGCAGAAATAAACAGGTTTTGGCAACTTTGGTCACCCCCATGTAAGTTACAGGGCAGGAACAGCACAGTTTTCAAAACGTGTTTTTCAGCCCGAAATAAACGCTTTTTCACAGCCCTTGGAATCGCAATGTAACTACCTGGCTCAGAAGAGCACACTGAGTCAGCCCTTAACCCCAGTGATCAGAAATTGTCAAAACGTGTTTTTCAGCAGAAATAAACACGTTTTGGCAACTTTGGTCACCCCCATGTAACTTATAGGGCAGGAACAGCACAGTTTTCAAAACGTGTTTTTCAGCCCGAAATAAACGCGTTTTCTCAGCCCTTAGAATCGCAGTGTAACTGCCTGGCTCAGAAGAGCACACTGAGTCAGCCCTTAACCCCATTGTGCAGAAATTGTCAAAACGTTTTTTTCAGCAGAAATAAACACGTTATGGCAACTTTGGTCACCACCATGTAACTTATAGGGCAGGAACAGCACAGTTTTCAAAACGTGTTTTTCAGCCCGACATAAACGCTTTTTCTCAGCCCTTGGAATCGCAGTGTAACTGCCTGGCTCAGAAGAGCACACTGAGTCAGCCCTTAACCCCAGTGTGCAGACATTGTCAAAACGTGTTTTTCAGCAGAAATAAACACGTTTCGGCAACTTGGGTCACCCCCTGTAAGTTATATGGCAGGAACAGCACAGTTTTCAAAACGTGTTTTTCAGCCATAAATAAACGCGTTTTCTCAGCCCTTGGAATCGCAGAGTAACTGCCTGGCTAAGAAGAGCCCACTGAATCAGCCCTTAACCCCAGTGATCAGAAATTGTCAAAACGTGTTTTTCAGCAGAAATAAACACGTTTTGGCAACTTTGGTCACCCCCATGTAAGTTATAGGGCAGGAACAGCACAGTTTTCAAAACGTGTTTTTCACCCGAAATAAAAGCTTTTTCTCAGCCCTTGGAATCGCAGTGTAACTGCCTGGCTCAGAAGAGCACACTGAGTCATCCCTTAACCTCAGTGATCAGAAATTGTCAAAACGTGTTTTTCAGCAGAAATAAACACGTTTTGGCAACTTTGTTCACCCCCATAAAACTTATAGGGCAGGAACAGCACAGTTTTCAAAACTTGTTTTTCAGCCCGAAATAAACGCGTTTTCTCAGCCCGTAGAATCGCAGTGTAACTTCCTGGCTCAGAAGAGCAGATGAATCAGCCCTTAACCCCAGTGATCAGAAATTGTCAAAACGTGTTTTTCAGCAGAAATAAAAACGTTTTGGCAACTTTGGTCACCCCCATGTAACTTATACGGCACGAACAGCACACTATTCAAAACGTGTTTTTCAGCCCGAAATAAACGCGTTTTCTCAAACCTTAGAATCGCAGTGTAACTACCTGGCTCAGAAGAGCACACTGAGTCAGCCCTTAACCCCAGTGTGCAGAAATTGTCAAAACGTGTTTTTCAGCAGAAATAAACACGTTTTGGCAACTTTGGTCACCACCATGTAACTTATAGGGCAGGAACAGCACAGTTTTCAAAACGTGTCTTTCAGCCCGAAATAAACGCTTTTTCTCAGCCCTTAGAATCGCAGTGTAACTGCCTGGCTCAGAAGAGCACACTGAGTCAGCCCTTAACCCCAGTGTGCAGAAATTGTCAAAACGTGTTTTTCAGCAGAAATAAACACGTTTTGGCAACTTTGGTCACTACCATGTAACTTATAGGGCAGGAACAGCACAGTTTTCAAAACGTGTTTTTCAGCCCGAAATAAACGCTTTTTCTCAGCCCTTGGAATCGCAGTGTAACTGCCTGGCTCAGAAGAGCACACTGAGTCAGCCCTTAACCCCAGTGTGCAGACATTGTCAAAACGTGTTTTTCAGCAAAAATAAACACGTTTCGGCATCTTGTGTCACCCCCATGTAACTTATACAGCAGGAACAGCAAACTATTCAAAACGTGTTTTTCAGCCCGAAATAAACGCGTTTTCTCAAATCTTAGAATCGCAGTGTAACTACCTGGCTCAGAAGAGCACACTGAGTCAGCCCTTAACCCCAGTGTGCAGAAATTGTCAAAATGTGTTTTTCAGCAGAAATAAACACGTTTTGGCAACTTTGGTCACCACCATGTAACTTATAGGGCAGGAACAGCACAGTTTTCAAAACGTGTCTTTCAGCCCGAAATAAACGCTTTTTCTCAGCCCTTAGAATCGCAGTGTAACTGCCTGGCTCAGAAGAGCACACTGAGTCAGCCCTTAACCCCAGTGATCAGAAATTGTCAAAACGTGTTTTTCAGCAGAAATAAACACGTTTTGGCAACTTTGGTCACCCCCATGTAACTTATAGGGCAGGAACAGCACAGTTTTCAAAACGTGTTTTTCAGCCCGACATAAACGCTTTTTCTCAGCCTTTGGAATCGCAGTGTAACTGCCTGGCTCAGAAGAGCACACTGAGTCAGCCCTTAACCCCAGTGATCAGAAATTGTCAAAACGTGTTTTTCAGCAGAAATAAACACGTTTTGGCAACTTTGGTCACCCCCATGTAACTTATAGGGCAGGAACAGCACAGTTTTCAAAACGTGTTTTTCAGCCCGAAATAAACGCGTTTTCTCAGCCATTAGAATCGCAGTGTAACTGCCTGGCTCAGAAGAGCACACTGAGTCAGCCCTTAACCCCAGTGTGCAGAAATTGTCAAAACGTGTTTTTCAGCAGAAATAAACACGTTTTTGCAACTTTGGTCACCACCATGTAACTTATAGGGCAGGAACAGCACAGTTTTCAAAACGTGTTTTTCAGCCCGAAATAAACGCTTTTTCTCAGCCCTTGGAATCGCAGTGTAACTGCCTGGCTCAGAAGAGCACACTGAGTCAGCCCTTAACCCCATTGTGCAGAAATTGTCAAAACGTTTTTTTCAGCAGAAATAAACACGTTATGGCAACTTTGGTCACCACCATGTAACTTATAGGGCAGGAACAGCACAGTTTTCAAAACGTGTTTTTCAGCCCGACATAAACGCTTTTTCTCAGCCCTTGGAATCGCAGTGTAACTGCCTGGCTCAGAAGAGCACACTGAGTCAGCCCTTAACCCCAGTGTGCAGACATTGTCAAAACGTGTTTTTCAGCAGAAATAAACACGTTTCGGCAAGTTGGGTCACCCCCTGTAAGTTATATGGCAGGAACAGCACAGTTTTCAAAACGTGTTTTTCAGCCATAAATAAACGCGTTTTCTCAGCCCTTGGAATCGCAGTGTAACTGCCTGGCTAAGAAGAGCCCACTGAATCAGCCCTTAACCCCAGTGATCAGAAATTGTCAAAACGTGTTTTTCAGCAGAAATAAACACGTTTTGGCAACTTTGGTCACCCCCATGTAAGTTATAGGGCAGGAACAGCACAGTTTTCAAAACGTGTTTTTCACCCGAAATAAAAGCTTTTTCTCAGCCCTTGGAATCGCAGTGTAACTGCCTGGCTCAGAAGAGCACACTGAGTCATCCCTTAACCTCAGTGATCAGAAATTGTCAAAACGTGTTTTTCAGCAGAAATAAACACGTTTTGGCAACTTTGGTCACCCCCATAAAACTTATAGGGCAGGAACAGCACAGTTTTCAAAACTTGTTTTTCAGCCCGAAATAAACGCGTTTTCTCAGCCCGTAGAATCGCAGTGTAACTGCCTGGCTCAGAAGAGCAGATGAATCAGCCCTTAACCCCAGTGATCAGAAATTGTCAAAACGTGTTTTTCAGCAGAAATAAAAACGTTTTGGCAACTTTGGTCACCCCCATGTAACTTATACGGCAGGAACAGCACACTATTCAAAACGTGTTTTTCAACCCGAAATAAACGCGTTTTCTCAAACCTTAGAATCGCAGTGTAACTACCTGGCTCAGAAGAGCACACTGAGTCAGCCCTTAACCCCAGTGTGCAGAAATTGTCAAAACGTGTTTTTCAGCAGAAATAAACACGTTTTGGCAACTTTGGTCACCACCATGTAACTTATAGGGCAGGAACAGCACAGTTTTCAAAACGTGTCTTTCAGCCCGAAATAAACGCTTTTTCTCAGCCCTTAGAATCGCAGTGTAACTGCCTGGCTCAGAAGAGCACACTGAGTCATCCCTTAACCCCAGTGTGCAGAAATTGTCAAAAAGTGTTTTTCAGCAGAAATAAACACGTTTTGGCAACTTTGGTCACCCCCATGTAACTTATAGGGCAGGAACAGCACAGTTTTCAAAACGTGTTTTTCAGCCCGACATAAACGCTTTTTCTCAGCCCTTGGAATCGCAGTGTAACTGCCTGGCTCAGAAGAGCACACTGAGTCAGCCCTTAACCCCATTGTGCAGAAATTGTCAAAACGTTTTTTTCAGCAGAAATAAACACGTTATGGCAACTTTGGTCACCACCATGTAACTTATAGGGCAGGAACAGCACAGTTTTCAAAACGTGTTTTTCAGCCCGACATAAACGCTTTTTCTCAGCCCTTGGAATCGCAGTGTAACTGCCTGGCTCAGAAGAGCACACTGAGTCAGCCCTTAACCCCAGTGTGCAGACATTGTCAAAACGTGATTTTCAGCAGAAATAAACACGTTTCGGCAAGTTGGGTCACCCCCTGTAAGTTATATGGCAGGAACAGCACAGTTTTCAAAACGTGTTTTTCAGCCATAAATAAACGCGTTTTCTCAGCCCTTGGAATCGCAGTGTAACTGCCTGGCTAAGAAGAGCCCACTGAATCAGCCCTTAACCCCAGTGATCAGTAATTGTCAAAACGTGTTTTTCAGCAGAAATAAACACGTTTTGGCAACTTTGGTCACCCCCATGTAAGTTATAGGGCAGGAACAGCACAGTTTTCAAAACGTGTTTTTCACCCGAAATAAAAGCTTTTTCTCAGCCCTTGGAATCGCAGTGTAACTGCCTGGCTCAGAAGAGCACACTGAGTCATCCCTTAACCTCAGTGATCAGAAATTGTCAAAACGTGTTTTTCAGCAGAAATAAACACGTTTTGGCAACTTTGGTCACCCCCATAAAACTTATAGGGCAGGAACAGCACAGTTTTCAAAACTTGTTTTTCAGCCCGAAATAAACGCGTTTTCTCAGCCCGTAGAATCGCAGTGTAACTGCCTGGCTCAGAAGAGCACACTGAGTCATCCCTTAACCTCAGTGATCAGAAATTGTCAAAACGTGTTTTTCAGCAGAAATAAACACGTTTTGGCAACTTTGGTCACCCCCATAAAACTTATAGGGCAGGAACAGCACAGTTTTCAAAACGTGTTTTTCAGCCCGAAATAAACGCGTTTTCTCAGCCCTTAGAATCGCAGTGTAACTGCCTGGCTCAGAAGAGCACACTGAGTCAGCCCTTAACCCCAGTGATCAGAAATTGTCAAAACGTGTTTTTCAGCAGAAATAAACACGTTTTGGCAACTTTGGTCACCACCATGTAACTTATAGGGCAGGAACAGCACAGTTTTCAAAACGTGTTTTTCAGCCCGAAATAAACGCTTTTTCTCAGCCCTTGGAATCGCAGTGTAACTGGCTTGCTCAGAAGAGCACACTGAGTCAGCCCTTAACCCCAGTGATCAGAAATTGTCAAAACGTGTTTTTCAGCAGAAATAAACACGTTTTGGCAACTTTGGTCACCCTCATGTAACTTATAGGGCAGGAACAGCACAGTTTTCAAAACGTGTTTTTCAGCCCGAAATAAACGCGTTTTCTCATCCCTTGGAATCGCAGTGTAACGGCCTGGTTCAGAAGAGCACACTGAGTCAGCCCTTAACCCCAGTGTGAAGAAATTGTCAAAACGTGTTTTTCAGCAGAAATAAACAGGTTTTGGCAACTTTGGTCACCCCCATGTAACTTACAGGGCAGGAACAGCACAGTTTTCAAAACGTGTTTTTCAGCCCGAAATAAACGCTTTTTCACAGCCCTTGGAATCGCAATGTAACTACCTGGCTCAGAAGAGCACACTGAGTCAGCCCTTAACCCCAGTGATCAGAAATTGTCAAAACGTGTTTTTCAGCAGAAATAAACACGTTTTGGCAACTTTGGTCACCCCCATGTAACTTATAGGGCAGGAACAGCACAGTTTTCAAAACGTGTTTTTCAGCCCGAAATAAACGCGTTTTCTCAGCCCTTAGAATCGCAGTGTAACTGCCTGGCTCAGAAGAGCACACTGAGTCAGCCCTTAACCCCATTGTGCAGAAATTGTCAAAACGTTTTTTTCAGCAGAAATAAACACGTTATGGCAACTTTGGTCACCACCATGTAACTTATAGGGCAGGAACAGCACAGTTTTCAAAACGTGTTTTTCAGCCCGACATAAACGCTTTTTCTCAGCCCTTGGAATCGCAGTGTAACTGCCTGGCTCAGAAGAGCACACTGAGTCAGCCCTTAACCCCAGTGTGCAGACATTGTCAAAACGTGTTTTTCAGCAGAAATAAACACGTTTCGGCAACTTGGGTCACCCCCTGTAAGTTATATGGCAGGAACAGCACAGTTTTCAAAACGTGTTTTTCAGCCATAAATAAACGCGTTTTCTCAGCCCTTGGAATCGCAGAGTAACTGCCTGGCTAAGAAGAGCCCACTGAATCAGCCCTTAACCCCAGTGATCAGAAATTGTCAAAACGTGTTTTTCAGCAGAAATAAACACGTTTTGGCAACTTTGGTCACCCCCATGTAAGTTATAGGGCAGGAACAGCACAGTTTTCAAAACGTGTTTTTCACCCGAAATAAAAGCTTTTTCTCAGCCCTTGGAATCGCAGTGTAACTGCCTGGCTCAGAAGAGCACACTGAGTCATCCCTTAACCTCAGTGATCAGAAATTGTCAAAACGTGTTTTTCAGCAGAAATAAACACGTTTTGGCAACTTTGTTCACCCCCATAAAACTTATAGGGCAGGAACAGCACAGTTTTCAAAACTTGTTTTTCAGCCCGAAATAAACGCGTTTTCTCAGCCCGTAGAATCGCAGTGTAACTTCCTGGCTCAGAAGAGCAGATGAATCAGCCCTTAACCCCAGTGATCAGAAATTGTCAAAACGTGTTTTTCAGCAGAAATAAAAACGTTTTGGCAACTTTGGTCACCCCCATGTAACTTATACGGCACGAACAGCACACTATTCAAAACGTGTTTTTCAGCCCGAAATAAACGCGTTTTCTCAAACCTTAGAATCGCAGTGTAACTACCTGGCTCAGAAGAGCACACTGAGTCAGCCCTTAACCCCAGTGTGCAGAAATTGTCAAAACGTGTTTTTCAGCAGAAATAAACACGTTTTGGCAACTTTGGTCACCACCATGTAACTTATAGGGCAGGAACAGCACAGTTTTCAAAACGTGTCTTTCAGCCCGAAATAAACGCTTTTTCTCAGCCCTTAGAATCGCAGTGTAACTGCCTGGCTCAGAAGAGCACACTGAGTCAGCCCTTAACCCCAGTGTGCAGAAATTGTCAAAACGTGTTTTTCAGCAGAAATAAACACGTTTTGGCAACTTTGGTCACTACCATGTAACTTATAGGGCAGGAACAGCACAGTTTTCAAAACGTGTTTTTCAGCCCGAAATAAACGCTTTTTCTCAGCCCTTGGAATCGCAGTGTAACTGCCTGGCTCAGAAGAGCACACTGAGTCAGCCCTTAACCCCAGTGTGCAGACATTGTCAAAACGTGTTTTTCAGCAAAAATAAACACGTTTCGGCATCTTGTGTCACCCCCATGTAACTTATACAGCAGGAACAGCAAACTATTCAAAACGTGTTTTTCAGCCCGAAATAAACGCGTTTTCTCAAATCTTAGAATCGCAGTGTAACTACCTGGCTCAGAAGAGCACACTGAGTCAGCCCTTAACCCCAGTGTGCAGAAATTGTCAAAATGTGTTTTTCAGCAGAAATAAACACGTTTTGGCAACTTTGGTCACCACCATGTAACTTATAGGGCAGGAACAGCACAGTTTTCAAAACGTGTCTTTCAGCCCGAAATAAACGCTTTTTCTCAGCCCTTAGAATCGCAGTGTAACTGCCTGGCTCAGAAGAGCACACTGAGTCAGCCCTTAACCCCAGTGATCAGAAATTGTCAAAACGTGTTTTTCAGCAGAAATAAACACGTTTTGGCAACTTTGGTCACCCCCATGTAACTTATAGGGCAGGAACAGCACAGTTTTCAAAACGTGTTTTTCAGCCCGACATAAACGCTTTTTCTCAGCCTTTGGAATCGCAGTGTAACTGCCTGGCTCAGAAGAGCACACTGAGTCAGCCCTTAACCCCAGTGATCAGAAATTGTCAAAACGTGTTTTTCAGCAGAAATAAACACGTTTTGGCAACTTTGGTCACCCCCATGTAACTTATAGGGCAGGAACAGCACAGTTTTCAAAACGTGTTTTTCAGCCCGAAATAAACGCGTTTTCTCAGCCATTAGAATCGCAGTGTAACTGCCTGGCTCAGAAGAGCACACTGAGTCAGCCCTTAACCCCAGTGTGCAGAAATTGTCAAAACGTGTTTTTCAGCAGAAATAAACACGTTTTTGCAACTTTGGTCACCACCATGTAACTTATAGGGCAGGAACAGCACAGTTTTCAAAACGTGTTTTTCAGCCCGAAATAAACGCTTTTTCTCAGCCCTTGGAATCGCAGTGTAACTGCCTGGCTCAGAAGAGCACACTGAGTCAGCCCTTAACCCCATTGTGCAGAAATTGTCAAAACGTTTTTTTCAGCAGAAATAAACACGTTATGGCAACTTTGGTCACCACCATGTAACTTATAGGGCAGGAACAGCACAGTTTTCAAAACGTGTTTTTCAGCCCGACATAAACGCTTTTTCTCAGCCCTTGGAATCGCAGTGTAACTGCCTGGCTCAGAAGAGCACACTGAGTCAGCCCTTAACCCCAGTGTGCAGACATTGTCAAAACGTGTTTTTCAGCAGAAATAAACACGTTTCGGCAAGTTGGGTCACCCCCTGTAAGTTATATGGCAGGAACAGCACAGTTTTCAAAACGTGTTTTTCAGCCATAAATAAACGCGTTTTCTCAGCCCTTGGAATCGCAGTGTAACTGCCTGGCTAAGAAGAGCCCACTGAATCAGCCCTTAACCCCAGTGATCAGAAATTGTCAAAACGTGTTTTTCAGCAGAAATAAACACGTTTTGGCAACTTTGGTCACCCCCATGTAAGTTATAGGGCAGGAACAGCACAGTTTTCAAAACGTGTTTTTCACCCGAAATAAAAGCTTTTTCTCAGCCCTTGGAATCGCAGTGTAACTGCCTGGCTCAGAAGAGCACACTGAGTCATCCCTTAACCTCAGTGATCAGAAATTGTCAAAACGTGTTTTTCAGCAGAAATAAACACGTTTTGGCAACTTTGGTCACCCCCATAAAACTTATAGGGCAGGAACAGCACAGTTTTCAAAACTTGTTTTTCAGCCCGAAATAAACGCGTTTTCTCAGCCCGTAGAATCGCAGTGTAACTGCCTGGCTCAGAAGAGCAGATGAATCAGCCCTTAACCCCAGTGATCAGAAATTGTCAAAACGTGTTTTTCAGCAGAAATAAAAACGTTTTGGCAACTTTGGTCACCCCCATGTAACTTATACGGCAGGAACAGCACACTATTCAAAACGTGTTTTTCAACCCGAAATAAACGCGTTTTCTCAAACCTTAGAATCGCAGTGTAACTACCTGGCTCAGAAGAGCACACTGAGTCAGCCCTTAACCCCAGTGTGCAGAAATTGTCAAAACGTGTTTTTCAGCAGAAATAAACACGTTTTGGCAACTTTGGTCACCACCATGTAACTTATAGGGCAGGAACAGCACAGTTTTCAAAACGTGTCTTTCAGCCCGAAATAAACGCTTTTTCTCAGCCCTTAGAATCGCAGTGTAACTGCCTGGCTCAGAAGAGCACACTGAGTCATCCCTTAACCCCAGTGTGCAGAAATTGTCAAAAAGTGTTTTTCAGCAGAAATAAACACGTTTTGGCAACTTTGGTCACCCCCATGTAACTTATAGGGCAGGAACAGCACAGTTTTCAAAACGTGTTTTTCAGCCCGACATAAACGCTTTTTCTCAGCCCTTGGAATCGCAGTGTAACTGCCTGGCTCAGAAGAGCACACTGAGTCAGCCCTTAACCCCAGTGATCAGAAATTGTCAAAATGTGTTTTTCAGCAGAAATAAACACGTTTTGGCAACTTTGGTCACCCCCATGTAACTTATAGGGCAGGAACAGCACAGTTTTCAAAACGTGTTTTCAGCCCGAAATAAACGCTTTTTCTCAGCCCTTAGAATCGCAGTGTAACTGCCTGGCTCAGAAGAGCACACTGAGTCAGCCCTTAACCCCAGTGTGCAGAAATTGTCAAAACGTGTTTTTAAGCAGAAATAAACACGTTTTGGCAACTTTGGTCACCCCCATGTAAGTTATAGGGCAGGAACAGCACAGTTTTCAAAACGTGTTTTTCAGCCCGAAATAAACGAGTTTTCTCATCCCTTGGAATCGCAGTGTAACTGCCTGGCTCAGAAGAGCACACTGAGTCAGCCCTTAAGCCCAGTGTGTAGAAATTGTCAAAACGTGTTTTTCAGCAGAAATAAACAGGTTTTGGCAACTTTGGTCACCCCCATGTAAGTTATAGGGCAGGAACAGCACAGTTTTCAAAACGTGTTTTTCAGCCCGAAATAAACGCGTTTTCTCAGCTTTTAGAATCGCAGTGTAACTGCCTGGCTCAGAAGAGCACACTGAGTCAGCCCTTAACCCCAGTGTGCAGAAATTGTCAAAACGTGTTTTTCAGCAGAAATAAACACGTTATGGCAACTTTGGTCACCCCCATGTAAGCTATAGGGCAGGAACAGCACAGTTTTCAAAACGTGTTTTTCAGCCCGACATAAACGCTTTTTCTCAGCCCTTGGAATCGCAGTGTAACTGCCTGGCTCAAAAGAGCACACTGAGTCAGCCCTTAACCCCAGTGTGCAGAAATTGTCAAAACGTGTTTTTCAGCAGAAATAAACACGTTTCGGCAACTTAGGTCACCCCCTGTAAGTTATACGGCAGGAACAGCACAGTTTTCAAAACGTGTTTTTCAGACAGAAATAAACGCGTTTTCTCAGCCCTTGGAATCGCAGTGTAACTGCCTGGCTCAGAAGAGCCCACTGAATCACCCTTAACCCCACTGATCAGAAATTGTCAAAACGTGTTTTTCGGCAGAAATAAACACGTTTTGGCAACTTTGGTCACCCTCATGTAACTTATAGGGCAGGAACAGCACAGGTTTCAAAACGTGTTTTTCAGCCCGAAATAAACGCGTTTTCTCATCCCTTGGAATCGCAGTGTAACTGCCTGGTTCAGAAGAGCACACTGAGTCAGCCCTTAACCCCAGTGTGCAAAAATTGTCAAAACGTGTTTTTCAGCAGAAATAAACAGGTTTTGGCAACTTTGGTCACCCCCATGTAAGTTACAGGGCAGGAACAGCACAGTTTTCAAAACGTGTTTTTCAGCCCGAAATAAACGCTTTTTCTCAGCCCTTGGAATCGCAATGTAACTACCTGGCTCAGAAGAGCACACTGAGTCAGCCCTTAACCCCAGTGATCAGAAATTGTCAAAACGTGTTTTTCAGCAGAAATAAACACGTTTTGGCAACTTTGGTCACCCCCATGTAACTTATAGGGCAGGAACAGCACAGTTTTCAAAACGTGTTTTTCAGCCCGAAATAAACGCGTTTTCTCAGCCCTTAGAATCGCAGTGTAACTGCCTGGCTCAGAAGAGCACACTGAGTCAGCCCTTAACCCCAGTGATCAGAAATTGTCAAAACGTGTTTTTCAGCAGAAATAAACACGTTTTGGCAACTTTGGTCACCCCCATGTAACTTATATGGCAGGAACAGCACAGTTTTCAAAACGTGTTTTTCAGCCATAAATAAACGCGTTTTCTCAGCCCTTGGAATCGCAGTGTAACTGCCTGGCTAAGAAGAGCCCACTGAATCAGCCCTTAACCCCAGTGATCAGAAATTGTCAAAACGTGTTTTTCAGCAGAAATAAACACGTTTTGGCAACTTTGGTCACCCCCATGTAAGTTATAGGGCAGGAACAGCACAGTTTTCAAAACGTGTTTTTCACCCGAAATAAAAGCTTTTTCTCAGCCCTTGGAATCGCAGTGTAACTGCCTGGCTCAGAAGAGCACACTGAGTCATCCCTTAACCTCAGTGATCAGAAATTGTCAAAACGTGTTTTTCAGCAGAAATAAACACGTTTTGGCAACTTTGGTCACCCCCATAAAACTTATAGGGCAGGAACAGCACAGTTTTCAAAACTTGTTTTTCAGCCCGAAATAAACGCGTTTTCTCAGCCCGTAGAATCGCAGTGTAACTGCCTGGCTCAGAAGAGCAGATGAATCAGCCCTTAACCCCACTGATCAGAAATTGTCAAAACGTGTTTTTCAGCAGAAATAAAAACGTTTTGGCAACTTTGGTCACCCCCATGTAACTTATACGGCAGGAACAGCACACTATTCAAAACGTGTTTTTCAGCCCGAAATAAACGCGTTTTCTCAAACCTTAGAATCGCAGTGTAACTGCCTGGCTCAGAAGAGCACAGTGAGTCAGCCCTTAACCCCAGTGTGCAGAAATTGTCAAAACGTGTTTTTCAGCAGAAATAAAAACGTTTTGGCAACTTTGGTCACCCCCATGTAACTTATACGGCAGGAACAGCACACTATTCAAAACGTGTTTTTCAGCCCAAAATAAACGCATTTTCTCAGACCTTAGAATCGCAGTGTAACTGCCTGGCTCAGAAGAGCACACTGAGTCAGCCCTTAACCCCAGTGTGCAGAAATTGTCAAAACGTGTTTTTCAGCAGAAATAAACACGTTTTGGCAACTTTGGTCACCACCATGTAACTTAAAGGGCAGGAACAGCACAGTTTTCAAAACGTGTTTTTCTGCCCGAAATAAACGCGTTTTCTCAGCCCTTAGAATCGCAGTGTAACTGCCTTTCTCAGAAGAGCACACTGAGTCAGCCCTTAACCCCAGTGTGCAGAAATTGTCAAAACGTGTTTTTCAGCAGAAATAAACACGTTTTGGCAACTTTGGTCACCACCATGTAACTTATAGGGCAGGAACAGCACAGTTTTCAAAACGTGTTTTTCAGCCCGAAATAAACGCGTTTTCTCAGCCCTTAGAATCGCAGTGTAACTGCCTGGCTCAGAAGAGCACACTGAGTCAGCCCTTAACCCCATTGTGCAGAAATTGTCAAAACGTTTTTTTCAGCAGAAATAAACACGTTATGGCAACTTTGGTCACCACCATGTAACTTATAGGGCAGGAACAGCACAGTTTTCAAAACGTGTTTTTCAGCCCGACATAAACGCTTTTTCTCAGCCCTTGGAATCGCAGTGTAACTGCCTGGCTCAGAAGAGCACACTGAGTCAGCCCTTAACCCCAGTGTGCAGACATTGTCAAAACGTGTTTTTCAGCAGAAATAAACACGTTTCGGCAACTTGGGTCACCACCATGTAAGTTATATGGCAGGAACAGCACAGTTTTCAAAACGTGTTTTTCAGCCATAAATAAACGCGTTTTCTCAGCCCTTGGAATCGCAGTTTAACTGCCTGGCTAAGAAGAGCCCACTGAATCAGCACTTAACCCCAGTGATCAGAAATTGTCAAAACGTGTTTTTCAGCAGAAATAAACACGTTTTGGCAACTTTGGTCACCCCCATGTAACTTATAGGGCAGGAACAGCACAGTTTTCAAAACGTGTTTTTCACCCGAAATAAAAGCTTTTTCTCAGCCCTTGGAATCGCAGTGTAACTGCCTGGCTCAGAAGAGCCCACTGAATCACCCTTAACCCCAGTGATCAGAGATTGTCAAAACGTGTTTTTCGGCAGAAATAAACACGTTTTGGCAACTTTGGTCACCCCCATGTAAGTTATAGGGCAGGAACAGCACAGTTTTCAAAACGTGTTTTTCACCCGAAATAAAAGCTTTTTCTCAGCCCTTGGAATCGCAGTGTAACTGCCTGGCTCAGAAGAGCACACTGAGTCAGCCCTTAACCTCAGTGATCTGAAATTGTCAAAACGTGTTTTTCAGCAGAAATAAACACGTTTTGGCAACTTTGGTCACCACCATGTAACTTATAGGGCAGGAACAGCACAGTTTTCAAAACGTGTTTTTCAGCCCGAAATAAACGCTTTTTCTCAGCCCTTGGAATCGCAGTGTAACTGCCTGGCTCAGAAGAGCACACTGAGTCAGCCCTTAACCCCAGTGTGCAGAAATTGTCAAAACGTGTTTTTCAGCAGAAATAAACACGTTTTGGCAACTTTGGTCACCACCATGTAACTTATAGGGCAGGAACAGCACAGTTTTCAAAACGTGTTTTTCAGCCCGAAATAAACGCGTTTTCTCAGCCCTTAGAATCGCAGTGTAACTGCCTGGCTCAGAAGAGCACACTGAGTCAGCCCTTAACCTCAGTGATCTGAAATTGTCAAAACGTGTTTTTCAGCAGAAATAAACACGTTTTGGCAACTTTGGTCACCACCATGTAACTTATAGGGCAGGAACAGCACAGTTTTCAAAACTTGTTTTTCAGCCCGAAATAAACGCTTTTTCTAAGCCCTTGGAATCGCAGTGTAACTGCCTGGCTCAGAAGAGCACACTGAGTCAGCCCTTAACCCAAGTGATCAGAAATTGTCAAAACGTGTTTTTCAGCAGAAATAAACACGTTTTGGCAACTTTGGTCACCACCATGTAACTTATAGGGCAGGAACAGCACAGTTTTCAAAACGTGTTTTTCAGCCCGAAATAAACGCTTTTTCTCAGCCCTTGGAATCGCAGTGTAACTGGCTTGCTCAGAAGAGCACACTGAGTCAGCCCTTAACCCCAGTGATCAGAAATTGTCAAAACGTGTTTTTCAGCAGAAATAAACACGTTTTGGCAACTTTGGTCACCCTCATGTAACTTATAGGGCAGGAACAGCACAGTTTTCAAAACGTGTTTTTCAGCCCGAAATAAACGCGTTTTCTCATCCCTTGGAATCGCAGTGTAACTGCCTGGTTCAGAAGAGCACACTGAGTCAGCCCTTAACCCCAGTGTGAAGAAATTGTCAAAACGTGTTTTTCAGCAGAAATAAACAGGTTTTGGCAACTTTGGTCACCCCCATGTAAGTTACAGGGCAGGAACAGCACAGTTTTCAAAACGTGTTTTTCAGCCCGAAATAAACGCTTTTTCACAGCCCTTGGAATCGCAATGTAACTACCTGGCTCAGAAGAGCACACTGAGTCAGCCCTTAACCCCAGTGATCAGAAATTGTCAAAACGTGTTTTTCAGCAGAAATAAACACGTTTTGGCAACTTTGGTCACCCCCATGTAACTTATAGGGCAGGAACAGCACAGTTTTCAAAACGTGTTTTTCAGCCCGAAATAAACGCGTTTTCTCAGCCCTTAGAATCGCAGTGTAACTGCCTGGCTCAGAAGAGCACACTGAGTCAGCCCTTAACCCCATTGTGCAGAAATTGTCAAAACGTTTTTTTCAGCAGAAATAAACACGTTATGGCAACTTTGGTCACCACCATGTAACTTATAGGGCAGGAACAGCACAGTTTTCAAAACGTGTTTTTCAGCCCGACATAAACGCTTTTTCTCAGCCCTTGGAATCGCAGTGTAACTGCCTGGCTCAGAAGAGCACACTGAGTCAGCCCTTAACCCCAGTGTGCAGACATTGTCAAAACGTGTTTTTCAGCAGAAATAAACACGTTTCGGCAACTTGGGTCACCCCCTGTAAGTTATATGGCAGGAACAGCACAGTTTTCAAAACGTGTTTTTCAGCCATAAATAAACGCGTTTTCTCAGCCCTTGGAATCGCAGTGTAACTGCCTGGCTAAGAAGAGCCCACTGAATCAGCCCTTAACCCCAGTGATCAGAAATTGTCAAAACGTGTTTTTCAGCAGAAATAAACACGTTTTGGCAACTTTGGTCACCCCCATGTAAGTTATAGGGCAGGAACAGCACAGTTTTCAAAACGTGTTTTTCACCCGAAATAAAAGCTTTTTCTCAGCCCTTGGAATCGCAGTGTAACTGCCTGGCTCAGAAGAGCACACTGAGTCATCCCTTAACCTCAGTGATCAGAAATTGTCAAAACGTGTTTTTCAGCAGAAATAAACACGTTTTGGCAACTTTGTTCACCCCCATAAAACTTATAGGGCAGGAACAGCACAGTTTTCAAAACTTGTTTTTCAGCCCGAAATAAACGCGTTTTCTCAGCCCGTAGAATCGCAGTGTAACTGCCTGGCTCAGAAGAGCAGATGAATCAGCCCTTAACCCCAGTGATCAGAAATTGTCAAAACGTGTTTTTCAGCAGAAATAAAAACGTTTTGGCAACTTTGGTCACCCCCATGTAACTTATACGGCACGAACAGCACACTATTCAAAACGTGTTTTTCAGCCCGAAATAAACGCGTTTTCTCAAACCTTAGAATCGCAGTGTAACTACCTGGCTCAGAAGAGCACACTGAGTCAGCCCTTAACCCCAGTGTGCAGAAATTGTCAAAACGTGTTTTTCAGCAGAAATAAACACGTTTTGGCAACTTTGGTCACCACCATGTAACTTATAGGGCAGGAACAGCACAGTTTTCAAAACGTGTTTTTCAGCCCGAAATAAACGCTTTTTCTCAGCCCTTGGAATCGCAGTGTAACTGCCTGGCTCAGAAGAGCACACTGAGTCAGCCCTTAACCCCAGTGTGCAGACATTGTCAAAACGTGTTTTTCAGCAAAAATAAACACGTTTCGGCATCTTGTGTCACCCCCATGTAACTTATACAGCAGGAACAGCAAACTATTCAAAACGTGTTTTTCAGCCCGAAATAAACGCGTTTTCTCAAATCTTAGAATCGCAGTGTAACTACCTGGCTCAGAAGAGCACACTGAGTCAGCCCTTAACCCCAGTGTGCAGAAATTGTCAAAATGTGTTTTTCAGCAGAAATAAACACGTTTTGGCAACTTTGGTCACCACCATGTAACTTATAGGGCAGGAACAGCACAGTTTTCAAAACGTGTCTTTCAGCCCGAAATAAACGCTTTTTCTCAGCCCTTAGAATCGCAGTGTAACTGCCTGGCTCAGAAGAGCACACTGAGTCAGCCCTTAACCCCAGTGATCAGAAATTGTCAAAACGTGTTTTTCAGCAGAAATAAACACGTTTTGGCAACTTTGGTCACCCCCATGTAACTTATAGGGCAGGAACAGCACAGTTTTCAAAACGTGTTTTTCAGCCCGACATAAACGCTTTTTCTCAGCCTTTGGAATCGCAGTGTAACTGCCTGGCTCAGAAGAGCACACTGAGTCAGCCCTTAACCCCAGTGATCAGAAATTGTCAAAACGTGTTTTTCAGCAGAAATAAACACGTTTTGGCAACTTTGGTCACCCCCATGTAACTTATAGGGCAGGAACAGCACAGTTTTCAAAACGTGTTTTTCAGCCCGAAATAAACGCGTTTTCTCAGCCATTAGAATCGCAGTGTAACTGCCTGGCTCAGAAGAGCACACTGAGTCAGCCCTTAACCCCAGTGTGCAGAAATTGTCAAAACGTGTTTTTCAGCAGAAATAAACACGTTTTTGCAACTTTGGTCACCACCATGTAACTTATAGGGCAGGAACAGCACAGTTTTCAAAACGTGTTTTTCAGCCCGAAATAAACGCTTTTTCTCAGCCCTTGGAATCGCAGTGTAACTGCCTGGCTCAGAAGAGCACACTGAGTCAGCCCTTAACCCCAGTGTGCAGACATTGTCAAAACGTGTTTTTCAGCAGAAATAAACACGTTTCGGCAAGTTGGGTCACCCCCTGTAAGTTATATGGCAGGAACAGCACAGTTTTCAAAACGTGTTTTTCAGCCATAAATAAACGCGTTTTCTCAGCCCTTGGAATCGCAGTGTAACTGCCTGGCTAAGAAGAGCCCACTGAATCAGCCCTTAACCCCAGTGATCAGAAATTGTCAAAACGTGTTTTTCAGCAGAAATAAACACGTTTTGGCAACTTTGGTCACCCCCATGTAAGTTATAGGGCAGGAACAGCACAGTTTTCAAAACGTGTTTTTCAGCCCGACATAAACGGTTTTTCTCAGCCCTTGGAATCGCAGTGTAACTGCCTGGCTCAGAAGAGCACACTGAGTCATCCCTTAACCTCAGTGATCAGAAATTGTCAAAACGTGTTTTTCAGCAGAAATAAACACGTTTTGGCAACTTTGGTCACCCCCATAAAACTTATAGGGCAGGAACAGCACAGTTTTCAAAACTTGTTTTTCAGCCCGAAATAAACGCGTTTTCTCAGCCCGTAGAATCGCAGTGTAACTGCCTGGCTCAGAAGAGCAGATGAATCAGCCCTTAACCCCAGTGATCAGAAATTGTCAAAACGTGTTTTTCAGCAGAAATAAAAACGTTTTGGCAACTTTGGTCACCCCCATGTAACTTATACGGCAGGAACAGCACACTATTCAAAACGTGTTTTTCAACCCGAAATAAACGCGTTTTCTCAAACCTTAGAATCGCAGTGTAACTACCTGGCTCAGAAGAGCACACTGAGTCAGCCCTTAACCCCAGTGTGCAGAAATTGTCAAAACGTGTTTTTCAGCAGAAATAAACACGTTTTGGCAACTTTGGTCACCACCATGTAACTTATAGGGCAGGAACAGCACAGTTTTCAAAACGTGTCTTTCAGCCCGAAATAAACGCTTTTTCTCAGCCCTTAGAATCGCAGTGTAACTGCCTGGCTCAGAAGAGCACACTGAGTCATCCCTTAACCCCAGTGTGCAGAAATTGTCAAAACGTGTTTTTCAGCAGAAATAAACACGTTTTGGCAACTTTGGTCACCCCCATGTAACTTATAGGGCAGGAACAGCACAGTTTTCAAAACGTGTTTTTCAGCCCGACATAAACGCTTTTTCTCAGCCCTTGGAATCGCAGTGTAACTGCCTGGCTCAGAAGAGCACACTGAGTCAGCCCTTAACCCCAGTGATCAGAAATTGTCAAAACGTGTTTTTCAGCAGAAATAAACACGTTTTGGCAACTTTGGTCACCCCGATGTAACTTATTGGGCAGGAACAGCACAGTTTTCAAAACGTGTTTTCAGCCCGAAATAAACGCTTTTTCTCAGCCCTTAGAATCGCAGTGTAACTGCCTGGCTCAGAAGAGCACACTGAGTCAGCCCTTAACCCCAGTGTGCAGAAATTGTCAAAACGTGTTTTTCAGCAGAAATAAACACGTTTTGGCAACTTTGGTCACCCCCATAAAACTTATAGGGCAGGAACAGCACAGTTTTCAAAACTTGTTTTTCAGCCCGAAATAAACGCGTTTTCTCAGCCCGTAGAATCGCAGTGTAACTGCCTGGCTCAGAAGAGCAGATGAATCAGCCCTTAACCCCAGTGATCAGAAATTGTCAAAACGTGTTTTTCAGCAGAAATAAAAACGTTTTGGCAACTTTGGTCACCCCCATGTAACTTATACGGCAGGAACAGCACACTATTCAAAACGTGTTTTTCAACCCGAAATAAACGCGTTTTCTCAAACCTTAGAATCGCAGTGTAACTACCTGGCTCAGAAGAGCACACTGAGTCAGCCCTTAACCCCAGTGTGCAGAAATTGTCAAAACGTGTTTTTCAGCAGAAATAAACACGTTTTGGCAACTTTGGTCACCACCATGTAACTTATAGGGCAGGAACAGCACAGTTTTCAAAACGTGTCTTTCAGCCCGAAATAAACGCTTTTTCTCAGCCCTTAGAATCGCAGTGTAACTGCCTGGCTCAGAAGAGCACACTGAGTCATCCCTTAACCCCAGTGTGCAGAAATTGTCAAAACGTGTTTTTCAGCAGAAATAAACACGTTTTGGCAACTTTGGTCACCCCCATGTAACTTATAGGGCAGGAACAGCACAGTTTTCAAAACGTGTTTTTCAGCCCGACATAAACGCTTTTTCTCAGCCCTTGGAATCGCAGTGTAACTGCCTGGCTCAGAAGAGCACACTGAGTCAGCCCTTAACCCCAGTGATCAGAAATTGTCAAAACGTGTTTTTCAGCAGAAATAAACACGTTTTGGCAACTTTGGTCACCCCGATGTAACTTATTGGGCAGGAACAGCACAGTTTTCAAAACGTGTTTTCAGCCCGAAATAAACGCTTTTTCTCAGCCCTTAGAATCGCAGTGTAACTGCCTGGCTCAGAAGAGCACACTGAGTCAGCCCTTAACCCCAGTGTGCAGAAATTGTCAAAACGTGTTTTTCAGCAGAAATAAACACGTTTTGGCAACTTTGGTCACCACCATGTAACTTATAGGGCAGGAACAGCACAGTTTTCAAAACGTGTTTTTCAGCCCGAAATAAACGCGTTTTCTCAGCCCTTAGAATCGCAGTGTAACTGCCTGGCTCAGAAGAGCACACTGAGTCAGCCCTTAACCTCAGTGATCTGAAATTGTCAAAACGTGTTTTTCAGCAGAAATAAACACGTTTTGGCAACTTTGGTCACCACCATGTAACTTATAGGGCAGGAACAGCACAGTTTTCAAAACTTGTTTTTCAGCCCGAAATAAACGCTTTTTCTAAGCCCTTGGAATCGCAGTGTAACTGCCTGGCTCAGAAGAGCACACTGAGTCAGCCCTTAACCCAAGTGATCAGAAATTGTCAAAACGTGTTTTTCAGCAGAAATAAACACGTTTTGGCAACTTTGGTCACCACCATGTAACTTATAGGGCAGGAACAGCACAGTTTTCAAAACGTGTTTTTCAGCCCGAAATAAACGCTTTTTCTCAGCCCTTGGAATCGCAGTGTAACTGGCTTGCTCAGAAGAGCACACTGAGTCAGCCCTTAACCCCAGTGATCAGAAATTGTCAAAACGTGTTTTTCAGCAGAAATAAACACGTTTTGGCAACTTTGGTCACCCTCATGTAACTTATAGGGCAGGAACAGCACAGTTTTCAAAACGTGTTTTTCAGCCCGAAATAAACGCGTTTTCTCATCCCTTGGAATCGCAGTGTAACTGCCTGGCTCAGAAGAGCACACTGAGTCAGCCCTTAACCCCAGTGTGAAGAAATTGTCAAAACGTGTTTTTCAGCAGAAATAAACAGGTTTTGGCAACTTTGGTCACCCCCATGTAAGTTACAGGGCAGGAACAGCACAGTTTTCAAAACGTGTTTTTCAGCCCGAAATAAACGCTTTTTCACAGCCCTTGGAATCGCAATGTAACTACCTGCCTCAGAAGAGCACACTGAGTCAGCCCTTAACCCCAGTGATCAGAAATTGTCAAAACGTGTTTTTCAGCAGAAATAAACACGTTTTGGCAACTTTGGTCACCCCCATGTAACTTATAGGGCAGGAACAGCACAGTTTTCAAAACGTGTTTTTCAGCCCGAAATAAACGCGTTTTCTCAGCCCTTAGAATCGCAGTGTAACTGCCTGGCTCAGAAGAGCACACTGAGTCAGCCCTTAACCCCATTGTGCAGAAATTGTCAAAACGTTTTTTTCAGCAGAAATAAACACGTTATGGCAACTTTGGTCACCACCATGTAACTTATAGGGCAGGAACAGCACAGTTTTCAAAACGTGTTTTTCAGCCCGACATAAACGCTTTTTCTCAGCCCTTGGAATCGCAGTGTAACTGCCTGGCTCAGAAGAGCACACTGAGTCAGCCCTTAACCCCAGTGTGCAGATATTGTCAAAACGTGTTTTTCAGCAGAAATAAACACGTTTCGGCAACTTGGGTCACCCCCTGTAAGTTATATGGCAGGAACAGCACAGTTTTCAAAACGTGTTTTTCAGCCATAAATAAACGCGTTTTCTCAGCCCATGGAATCGCAGTGTAACTGCCTGGCTAAGAAGAGCCCACTGAATCAGCCCTTAACCCCAGTGATCAGAAATTGTCAAAACGTGTTTTTCAGCAGAAATAAACACGTTTTGGCAACTTTGGTCACCCCCATGTAAGTTATAGGGCAGGAACAGCACAGTTTTCAAAACGTGTTTTTCACCCGAAATAAAAGCTTTTTCTCAGCCCTTGGAATCGCAGTGTAACTGCCTGGCTCAGAAGAGCACACTGAGTCATCCCTTAACCTCAGTGATCAGAAATTGTCAAAACGTGTTTTTCAGCAGAAATAAACACGTTTTGGCAACTTTGTTCACCCCCATAAAACTTATAGGGCAGGAACAGCACAGTTTTCAAAACTTGTTTTTCAGCCCGAAATAAACGCGTTTTCTCAGCCCGTAGAATCGCAGTGTAACTGCCTGGCTCAGAAGAGCAGATGAATCAGCCCTTAACCCCAGTGATCAGAAATTGTCAAAACGTGTTTTTCAGCAGAAATAAAAACGTTTTGGCAACTTTGGTCACCCCCATGTAACTTATACGGCACGAACAGCACACTATTCAAAACGTGTTTTTCAGCCCGAAATAAACGCGTTTTCTCAAACCTTAGAATCGCAGTGTAACTACCTGGCTCAGAAGAGCACACTGAGTCAGCCCTTAACCCCAGTGTGCAGAAATTGTCAAAACGTGTTTTTCAGCAGAAATAAACACGTTTTGGCAACTTTGGTCACCACCATGTAACTTATAGGGCAGGAACAGCACAGTTTTCAAAACGTGTTTTTCAGCCCGAAATAAACGCTTTTTCTCAGCCCTTGGAATCGCAGTGTAACTGCCTGGCTCAGAAGAGCACACTGAGTCAGCCCTTAACCCCAGTGTGCAGACATTGTCAAAACGTGTTTTTCAGCAAAAATAAACACGTTTCGGCATCTTGTGTCACCCCCATGTAACTTATACAGCAGGAACAGCAAACTATTCAAAACGTGTTTTTCAGCCCGAAATAAACGCGTTTTCTCAAATCTTAGAATCGCAGTGTAACTACCTGGCTCAGAAGAGCACACTGAGTCAGCCCTTAACCCCAGTGTGCAGAAATTGTCAAAATGTGTTTTTCAGCAGAAATAAACACGTTTTGGCAACTTTGGTCACCACCATGTAACTTATAGGGCAGGAACAGCACAGTTTTCAAAACGTGTCTTTCAGCCCGAAATAAACGCTTTTTCTCAGCCCTTAGAATCGCAGTGTAACTGCCTGGCTCAGAAGAGCACACTGAGTCAGCCCTTAACCCCAGTGATCAGAAATTGTCAAAACGTGTTTTTCAGCAGAAATAAACACGTTTTGGCAACTTTGGTCACCCCCATGTAACTTATAGGGCAGGAACAGCACAGTTTTCAAAACGTGTTTTTCAGCCCGACATAAACGCTTTTTCTCAGCCTTTGGAATCGCAGTGTAACTGCCTGGCTCAGAAGAGCACACTGAGTCAGCCCTTAACCCCAGTGATCAGAAATTGTCAAAACGTGTTTTTCAGCAGAAATAAACACGTT
Organism: Atractosteus spatula; assembly: GCF_055471065.1. NCBI lineage: Eukaryota > Metazoa > Chordata > Actinopteri > Semionotiformes > Lepisosteidae > Atractosteus > Atractosteus spatula. The sequence goes on from NC_142722.1 coordinate 2,326,913, forward strand.
TTGGCAACTTTGGTCACCCCCATGTAACTTATAGGGCAGGAACAGCACAGTTTTCAAAACGTGTTTTTCAGCCCGAAATAAACGCGTTTTCTCAGCCATTAGAATCGCAGTGTAACTGCCTGGCTCAGAAGAGCACACTGAGTCAGCCCTTAACCCCAGTGTGCAGAAATTGTCAAAACGTGTTTTTCAGCAGAAATAAACACGTTTTTGCAACTTTGGTCACCACCATGTAACTTATAGGGCAGGAACAGCACAGTTTTCAAAACGTGTTTTTCAGCCCGAAATAAACGCTTTTTCTCAGCCCTTGGAATCGCAGTGTAACTGCCTGGCTCAGAAGAGCACACTGAGTCAGCCCTTAACCCCATTGTGCAGAAATTGTCAAAACGTTTTTTTCAGCAGAAATAAACACGTTATGGCAACTTTGGTCACCACCATGTAACTTATAGGGCAGGAACAGCACAGTTTTCAAAACGTGTTTTTCAGCCCGACATAAACGCTTTTTCTCAGCCCTTGGAATCGCAGTGTAACTGCCTGGCTCAGAAGAGCACACTGAGTCAGCCCTTAACCCCAGTGTGCAGACATTGTCAAAACGTGTTTTTCAGCAGAAATAAACACGTTTCGGCAAGTTGGGTCACCCCCTGTAAGTTATATGGCAGGAACAGCACAGTTTTCAAAACGTGTTTTTCAGCCATAAATAAACGCGTTTTCTCAGCCCTTGGAATCGCAGTGTAACTGCCTGGCTAAGAAGAGCCCACTGAATCAGCCCTTAACCCCAGTGATCAGAAATTGTCAAAACGTGTTTTTCAGCAGAAATAAACACGTTTTGGCAACTTTGGTCACCCCCATGTAAGTTATAGGGCAGGAACAGCACAGTTTTCAAAACGTGTTTTTCACCCGAAATAAAAGCTTTTTCTCAGCCCTTGGAATCGCAGTGTAACTGCCTGGCTCAGAAGAGCACACTGAGTCATCCCTTAACCTCAGTGATCAGAAATTGTCAAAACGTGTTTTTCAGCAGAAATAAACACGTTTTGGCAACTTTGGTCACCCCCATAAAACTTATAGGGCAGGAACAGCACAGTTTTCAAAACTTGTTTTTCAGCCCGAAATAAACGCGTTTTCTCAGCCCGTAGAATCGCAGTGTAACTGCCTGGCTCAGAAGAGCAGATGAATCAGCCCTTAACCCCAGTGATCAGAAATTGTCAAAACGTGTTTTTCAGCAGAAATAAAAACGTTTTGGCAACTTTGGTCACCCCCATGTAACTTATACGGCAGGAACAGCACACTATTCAAAACGTGTTTTTCAACCCGAAATAAACGCGTTTTCTCAAACCTTAGAATCGCAGTGTAACTACCTGGCTCAGAAGAGCACACTGAGTCAGCCCTTAACCCCAGTGTGCAGAAATTGTCAAAACGTGTTTTTCAGCAGAAATAAACACGTTTTGGCAACTTTGGTCACCACCATGTAACTTATAGGGCAGGAACAGCACAGTTTTCAAAACGTGTCTTTCAGCCCGAAATAAACGCTTTTTCTCAGCCCTTAGAATCGCAGTGTAACTGCCTGGCTCAGAAGAGCACACTGAGTCATCCCTTAACCCCAGTGTGCAGAAATTGTCAAAACGTGTTTTTCAGCAGAAATAAACACGTTTTGGCAACTTTGGTCACCCCCATGTAACTTATAGGGCAGGAACAGCACAGTTTTCAAAACGTGTTTTTCAGCCCGACATAAACGCTTTTTCTCAGCCCTTGGAATCGCAGTGTAACTGCCTGGCTCAGAAGAGCACACTGAGTCAGCCCTTAACCCCAGTGATCAGAAATTGTCAAAACGTGTTTTTCAGCAGAAATAAACACGTTTTGGCAACTTTGGTCACCCCCATGTAACTTATTGGGCAGGAACAGCACAGTTTTCAAAACGTGTTTTCAGCCCGAAATAAACGCTTTTTCTCAGCCCTTAGAATCGCAGTGTAACTGCCTGGCTCAGAAGAGCACACTGAGTCAGCCCTTAACCCCAGTGTGCAGAAATTGTCAAAACGTGTTTTTAAGCAGAAATAAACACGTTTTGGCAACTTTGGTCACCCCCATGTAAGTTATAGGGCAGGAACAGCACAGTTTTCAAAACGTGTTTTTCAGCCCGAAATAAACGAGTTTTCTCATCCCTTGGAATCGCAGTGTAACTGCCTGGCTCAGAAGAGCACACTGAGTCAGCCCTTAAGCCCAGTGTGTAGAAATTGTCAAAACGTGTTTTTCAGCAGAAATAAACAGGTTTTGGCAACTTTGGTCACCCCCATGTAAGTTATAGGGCAGGAACAGCACAGTTTTCAAAACGTGTTTTTCAGCCCGAAATAAACGCGTTTTCTCAGCTTTTAGAATCGCAGTGTAACTGCCTGGCTCAGAAGAGCCCACTGAATCACCCTTAACCCCACTGATCAGAAATTGTCAAAACGTGTTTTTCGGCAGAAATAAACACGTTTTGGCAACTTTGGTCACCCTCATGTAACTTATAGGGCAGGAACAGCACAGGTTTCAAAACGTGTTTTTCAGCCCGAAATAAACGCGTTTTCTCATCCCTTGGAATCGCAGTGTAACTGCCTGGTTCAGAAGAGCACACTGAGTCAGCCCTTAACCCCAGTGTGCAAAAATTGTCAAAACGTGTTTTTCAGCAGAAATAAACAGGTTTTGGCAACTTTGGTCACCCCCATGTAAGTTACAGGGCAGGAACAGCACAGTTTTCAAAACGTGTTTTTCAGCCCGAAATAAACGCTTTTTCTCAGCCCTTGGAATCGCAATGTAACTACCTGGCTCAGAAGAGCACACTGAGTCAGCCCTTAACCCCAGTGATCAGAAATTGTCAAAACGTGTTTTTCAGCAGAAATAAACACGTTTTGGCAACTTTGGTCACCCCCATGTAACTTATAGGGCAGGAACAGCACAGTTTTCAAAACGTGTTTTTCAGCCCGAAATAAACGCGTTTTCTCAGCCCTTAGAATCGCAGTGTAACTGCCTGGCTCAGAAGAGCACACTGAGTCAGCCCTTAACCCCATTGTGCAGAAATTGTCAAAACGTTTTTTTCAGCAGAAATAAACACGTTATGGCAACTTTGGTCACCACCATGTAACTTATAGGGCAGGAACAGCACAGTTTTCAAAACGTGTTTTTCAGCCCGACATAAACGCTTTTTCTCAGCCCTTGGAATCGCAGTGTAACTGCCTGGCTCAGAAGAGCACACTGAGTCATCCCTTAACCTCAGTGATCAGAAATTGTCAAAACGTGTTTTTCAGCAGAAATAAACACGTTTTGGCAACTTTGGTCACCCCCATAAAACTTATAGGGCAGGAACAGCACAGTTTTCAAAACTTGTTTTTCAGCCCGAAATAAACGCGTTTTCTCAGCCCGTAGAATCGCAGTGTAACTGCCTGGCTCAGAAGAGCAGATGAATCAGCCCTTAACCCCAGTGATCAGAAATTGTCAAAACGTGTTTTTCAGCAGAAATAAAAACGTTTTGGCAACTTTGGTCACCCCCATGTAACTTATACGGCAGGAACAGCACACTATTCAAAACGTGTTTTTCAGCCCGAAATAAACGCGTTTTCTCAAACCTTAGAATCGCAGTGTAACTGCCTGGCTCAGAAGAGCACAGTGAGTCAGCCCTTAACCCCAGTGTGCAGAAATTGTCAAAACGTGTTTTTCAGCAGAAATAAAAACGTTTTGGCAACTTTGGTCACCCCCATGTAACTTATACGGCAGGAACAGCACACTATTCAAAACGTGTTTTTCAGCCCAAAATAAACGCATTTTCTCAGACCTTAGAATCGCAGTGTAACTGCCTGGCTCAGAAGAGCACACTGAGTCAGCCCTTAACCCCAGTGTGCAGAAATTGTCAAAACGTGTTTTTCAGCAGAAATAAACACGTTTTGGCAACTTTGGTCACCACCATGTAACTTATAGGGCAGGAACAGCACAGTTTTCAAAACGTGTTTTTCTGCCCGAAATAAACGCGTTTTCTCAGCCCTTAGAATCGCAGTGTAACTGCCTTTCTCAGAAGAGCACACTGAGTCAGCCCTTAACCCCAGTGTGCAGAAATTGTCAAAACGTGTTTTTCAGCAGAAATAAACACGTTTTGGCAACTTTGGTCACCACCATGTAACTTATAGGGCAGGAACAGCACAGTTTTCAAAACGTGTTTTTCAGCCCGAAATAAACGCGTTTTCTCAGCCCTTAGAATCGCAGTGTAACTGCCTGGCTCAGAAGAGCACACTGAGTCAGCCCTTAACCCCATTGTGCAGAAATTGTCAAAACGTTTTTTTCAGCAGAAATAAACACGTTATGGCAACTTTGGTCACCACCATGTAACTTATAGGGCAGGAACAGCACAGTTTTCAAAACGTGTTTTTCAGCCCGACATAAACGCTTTTTCTCAGCCCTTGGAATCGCAGTGTAACTGCCTGGCTCAGAAGAGCACACTGAGTCAGCCCTTAACCCCAGTGTGCAGACATTGTCAAAACGTGTTTTTCAGCAGAAATAAACACGTTTCGGCAACTTGGGTCACCACCATGTAAGTTATATGGCAGGAACAGCACAGTTTTCAAAACGTGTTTTTCAGCCATAAATAAACGCGTTTTCTCAGCCCTTGGAATCGCAGTGTAACTGCCTGGCTAAGAAGAGCACACTGAATCAGCCCTTAACCCCAGTGATCAGAAATTGTCAAAACGTGTTTTTCAGCAGAAATAAACACGTTTTGGCAACTTTGGTCACCCCCATGTAAGTTATAGGGCAGGAACAGCACAGTTTTCAAAACGTGTTTTTCACCCGAAATAAAAGCTTTTTCTCAGCCCTTGGAATCGCAGTGTAACTGCCTGGCTCAGAAGAGCACACTGAGTCATCCCTTAACCTCAGTGATCAGAAATTGTCAAAACGTGTTTTTCAGCAGAAATAAACACGTTTTGGCAACTTTGGTCACCCCCATAAAACTTATAGGGCAGGAACAGCACAGTTTTCAAAACTTGTTTTTCAGCCCGAAATAAACGCGTTTTCTCAGCCCGTAGAATCGCAGTGTAACTGCCTGGCTCAGAAGAGCACATGAATCAGCCCTTAACCCCAGTGATCAGAAATTGTCAAAACGTGTTTTTCAGCAGAAATAAAAACGTTTTGGCAACTTTGGTCACCCCCATGTAACTTATACGGCAGGAACAGCACACTATTCAAAACGTGTTTTTCAGCCCGAAATAAACGCGTTTTCTCAAACCTTAGAATCGCAGTGTAACTGCCTGGCTCAGAAGAGCACAGTGAGTCAGCCCTTAACCCCAGTGTGCAGAAATTGTCAAAACGTGTTTTTCAGCAGAAATAAACACGTTTTGGCAACTTTGGTCACCACCATGTAACTTATAGGGCAGGAACAGCACAGTTTTCAAAACGTGTCTTTCAGCCCGAAATAAACGCGTTTTCTCAGCCCTTAGAATCGCAGTGTAACTGCCTGGCTCAGAAGAGCACACTGAGTCAGCCCTTAACCCCAGTGTGCAGAAATTGTCAAAACGTGTTTTTCAGCAGAAATAAACACGTTTTGGCAACTTTGGTCACCACCATGTAACTTATAGGGCAGGAACAGCACAGTTTTCAAAACGTGTTTTTCAGCCCGAAATAAACGCGTTTTCTCAGCCCTTAGAATCGCAGTGTAACTGCCTTTCTCAGAAGAGCACACTGAGTCAGCCCTTAACCCCAGTGTGCAGAAATTGTCAAAACGTGTTTTTCAGCAGAAATAAACACGTTTTGGCAACTTTGGTCACCACCATGTAACTTATAGGGCAGGAACAGCACAGTTTTCAAAACTTGTTTTTCAGCCCGAAATAAACGCTTTTTCTAAGCCCTTGGAATCGCAGTGTAACTGCCTGGCTCAGAAGAGCACACTGAGTCAGCCCTTAACCCCAGTGATCAGAAATTGTCAAAACGTGTTTTTCAGCAGAAATAAACACGTTTTGGCAACTTTGGTCACCACCATGTAACTTATAGGGCAGGAACAGCACAGTTTTCAAAACGTGTTTTTCAGCCCGAAATAAATGCTTTTTGTCAGCCCTTGGAATCGCAGTGTAACTGCCTTGCTCAGAAGAGCACACTGAGTCAGCCCTTAACCCCAGTGATCAGAAATTGTCAAAACGTGTTTTTCAGCAGAAATAAACACGTTTTGGCAACTTTGGTCACCCCCATGTAACTTATAGGGCAGGAACAGCACAGTTTTCAAAACGTGTTTTTCAGCCCGAAATAAACGCGTTTTCTCAGCCCTTAGAATCGCAGTGTAACTGCCTGGCTCAGAAGAGCACACTGAGTCAGCCCTTAACCCCATTGTGCAGAAATTGTCAAAACGTTTTTTTCAGCAGAAATAAACACGTTATGGCAACTTTGGTCACCACCATGTAACTTATAGGGCAGGAACAGCACAGTTTTCAAAACGTGTTTTTCAGCCCGACATAAACGCTTTTTCTCAGCCCTTGGAATCGCAGTGTAACTGCCTGGCTCAGAAGAGCACACTGAGTCAGCCCTTAACCCCAGTGTGCAGACATTGTCAAAACGTGTTTTTCAGCAGAAATAAACACGTTTCGGCAACTTGGGTCACCACCATGTAAGTTATATGGCAGGAACAGCACAGTTTTCAAAACGTGTTTTTCAGCCATAAATAAACGCGTTTTCTCAGCCCTTGGAATCGCAGTGTAACTGCCTGGCTAAGAAGAGCCCACTGAATCAGCCCTTAACCCCAGTGATCAGAAATTGTCAAAACGTGTTTTTCAGCAGAAATAAACACGTTTTGGCAACTTTGGTCACCCCCATGTAAGTTATAGGGCAGGAACAGCACAGTTTTCAAAACGTGTTTTTCACCCGAAATAAAAGCTTTTTCTCAGCCCTTGGAATCGCAGTGTAACTGCCTGGCTCAGAAGAGCACACTGAGTCATCCCTTAACCTCAGTGATCAGAAATTGTCAAAACGTGTTTTTCAGCAGAAATAAACACGTTTTGGCAACTTTGGTCACCCCCATAAAACTTATAGGGCAGGAACAGCACAGTTTTCAAAACTTGTTTTTCAGCCCGAAATAAATGCGTTTTCTCAGCCCGTAGAATCGCAGTGTAACTGCCTGGCTCAGAAGAGCACATGAATCAGCCCTTAACCCCAGTGATCAGAAATTGTCAAAACGTGTTTTTCAGCAGAAATAAAAACGTTTTGGCAACTTTGGTCACCCCCATGTAACTTATACGGCAGGAACAGCACACTATTCAAAACGTGTTTTTCAGCCCGAAATAAACGCGTTTTCTCAAACCTTAGAATCGCAGTGTAACTGCCTGGCTCAGAAGAGCACAGTGAGTCAGCCCTTAACCCCAGTGTGCAGAAATTGTCAACACGTGTTTTTCAGCAGAAATAAACACGTTTTGGCAACTTTGGTCACCACCATGTAACTTATAGGGCAGGAACAGCACAGTTTTCAAAACGTGTCTTTCAGCCCGAAATAAACGCTTTTTCTCATCCCTTAGAATCGCAGTGTAACTGCCTGGCTCAGAAGAGCACACTGAGTCAGCCCTTAACCCCAGTGTGCAGAAATTGTCAAAACGTGTTTTTCAGCAGAAATAAACACGTTTTGGCAACTTTGGTCACCACCATGTAACTTATAGGGCAGGAACAGCACAGTTTTCAAAACGTGTTTTTCAGCCCGAAATAAACGCTTTTTCTCAGCCCTTGGAATCGCAGTGTAACTGCTTGGCTCAGAAGAGCACACTGAGTCAGCCCTTAACCCCAGTGATCAGAAATTGTCAAAACGTGTTTTTCAGCAGAAATAAACACGTTTTGGCAACTTTGGTCACCCCCATGTAACTTATAGGGCAGGAACAGCACAGTTTTCAAAACTTGTTTTTCAGCCCGAAATAAACGCGTTTTCTCAGCCCTTAGAATCGCAGTGTAACTGCCTGGCTCAGAAGAGCACACTAAATCAGCCCTTAACCCCAGTGATCAGAAATTGTCAAAACATGTTTTTCAGCAGAAATAAAAACGTTTTGGCAACTTTGGTCACCCCCATGTAACTTATACGGCAGGAACAGCACACTATTCAAAACGTGTTTTTCAGCCCAAAATAAACGCATTTTCTCAGACCTTAGAATCGCAGTGTAACTGCCTGGCTCAGAAGAGCACACTGAGTCAGCCCTTAACCCCAGTGTGCAGAAATTGTCAAAACGTGTTTTTCAGCAGAAATAAACACGTTTTGGCAACTTTGGTCACCACCATGTAACTTATAGGGCAGGAACAGCACAGTTTTCAAAACGTGTTTTTCAGCCCGAAATAAACGCGTTTTCTCAGCCCTTAGAATCGCAGTGTAACTGCCTTTCTCAGAAGAGCACACTGAGTCAGCCCTTAACCCCAGTGTGCAGAAATTGTCAAAACGTGTTTTTCAGCAGAAATAAACACGTTTTGGCAACTTTGGTCACCACCATGTAACTTATAGGGCAGGAACAGCACAGTTTTCAAAACTTGTTTTTCAGCCCGAAATAAACGCTTTTTCTAAGCCCTTGGAATCGCAGTGTAACTGCCTGGCTCAGAAGAGCACACTGAGTCAGCCCTTAACCCCAGTGATCAGAAATTGTCAAAACGTGTTTTTCAGCAGAAATAAACACGTTTTGGCAACTTTGGTCACCACCATGTAACTTATAGGGCAGGAACAGCACAGTTTTCAAAACGTGTTTTTCAGCCCGAAATAAACGCTTTTTGTCAGCCCTTGGAATCGCAGTGTAACTGCCTTGCTCAGAAGAGCACACTGAGTCAGCCCTTAACCCCAGTGATCAGAAATTGTCAAAACGTGTTTTTCAGCAGAAATAAACACGTTTTGGCAACTTTGGTCACCCCCATGTAACTTATAGGGCAGGAACAGCACAGTTTTCAAAACGTGTTTTTCAGCCCGAAATAAACGCGTTTTCTCAGCCCTTGGAATCGCAGTGTAACTGCCTGGCTCAGAAGAGCACACTGAGTCAGCCCTTAACCCCATTGTGCAGAAATTGTCAAAACGTTTTTTTCAGCAGAAATAAACACGTTATGGCAACTTTGGTCACCACCATGTAACTTATAGGGCAGGAACAGCACAGTTTTCAAAACGTGTTTTTCAGCCCGACATAAACGCTTTTTCTCAGCCCTTGGAATCGCAGTGTAACTGCCTGGCTCAGAAGAGCACACTGAGTCAGCCCTTAACCCCAGTGTGCAGACATTGTCAAAACGTGTTTTTCAGCAGAAATAAACACGTTTCGGCAACTTGGGTCACCACCATGTAAGTTATATGGCAGGAACAGCACAGTTTTCAAAACGTGTTTTTCAGCCATAAATAAACGCGTTTTCTCAGCCCTTGGAATCGCAGTGTAACTGCCTGGCTAAGAAGAGCCCACTGAATCAGCCCTTAACCCCAGTGATCAGAAATTGTCAAAACGTGTTTTTCAGCAGAAATAAACACGTTTTGGCAACTTTGGTCACCCCCATGTAAGTTATAGGGCAGGAACAGCACAGTTTTCAAAACGTGTTTTTCACCCGAAATAAAAGCTTTTTCTCAGCCCTTGGAATCGCAGTGTAACTGCCTGGCTCAGAAGAGCACACTGAGTCATCCCTTAACCTCAGTGATCAGAAATTGTCAAAACGTGTTTTTCAGCAGAAATAAACACGTTTTGGCAACTTTGGTCACCCCCATAAAACTTATAGGGCAGGAACAGCACAGTTTTCAAAACTTGTTTTTCAGCCCGAAATAAATGCGTTTTCTCAGCCCGTAGAATCGCAGTGTAACTGCCTGGCTCAGAAGAGCACATGAATCAGCCCTTAACCCCAGTGATCAGAAATTGTCAAAACGTGTTTTTCAGCAGAAATAAAAACGTTTTGGCAACTTTGGTCACCCCCATGTAACTTATACGGCAGGAACAGCACACTATTCAAAACGTGTTTTTCAGCCCGAAATAAACGCGTTTTCTCAAACCTTAGAATCGCAGTGTAACTGCCTGGCTCAGAAGAGCACAGTGAGTCAGCCCTTAACCCCAGTGTGCAGAAATTGTCAACACGTGTTTTTCAGCAGAAATAAACACGTTTTGGCAACTTTGGTCACCACCATGTAACTTATAGGGCAGGAACAGCACAGTTTTCAAAACGTGTCTTTCAGCCCGAAATAAACGCTTTTTCTCATCCCTTAGAATCGCAGTGTAACTGCCTGGCTCAGAAGAGCACACTGAGTCAGCCCTTAACCCCAGTGTGCAGAAATTGTCAAAACGTGTTTTTCAGCAGAAATAAACACGTTTTGGCAACTTTGGTCACCACCATGTAACTTATAGGGCAGGAACAGCACAGTTTTCAAAACGTGTTTTTCAGCCCGAAATAAACGCTTTTTGTCAGCCCTTGGAATCGCAGTGTAACTGCCTTGCTCAGAAGAGCACACTGAGTCAGCCCTTAACCCCAGTGATCAGAAATTGTCAAAACGTGTTTTTCAGCAGAAATAAACACGTTTCGGCAACTTGGGTCACCCCCTGTAAGTTATATGGCAGGAACAGCACAGTTTTCAAAACGTGTTTTTCAACCATAAATAAACGCGTTTTCTCAGCCCTTGGAATCGCAGTGTAACTGCCTGGCTAAGAAGAGCCCACTGAATCAGCCCTTAACCCCAGTGATCAGAAATTGTCAAAACGTGTTTTTCAGCAGAAATAAACACGTTTTGGCAACTTTGGTCACCCACATGTAAGTTATAGGGCAGGAACAGCACAGTTTTCAAAACGTGTTTTTCACCCGAAATAAAAGCTTTTTCTCAGCCCTTGGAATCGCAGTGTAACTGCCTGGCTCAGAAGAGCACACTGAGTCATCCCTTAACCTCAGTGATCAGAAATTGTCAAAACGTGTTTTTCAGCAGAAATAAACACGTTTTGGCAACTTTGGTCACCCCCATAAAACTTATAGGGCAGGAACAGCACAGTTTTCAAAACTTGTTTTTCAGCCCGAAATAAACGCGTTTTCTCAGCCCGTAGAATCGCAGTGTAACTGCCTGGCTCAGAAGAGCACATGAATCAGCCCTTAACCCCAGTGATCAGAAATTGTCAAAACGTGTTTTTCAGCAGAAATAAAAACGTTTTGGCAACTTTGGTCACCCCCATGTAACTTATACGGCAGGAACAGCACACTATTCAAAACGTGTTTTTCAGCCCGAAATAAACGCGTTTTCTCAAACCTTAGAATCGCAGTGTAACTACCTGGCTCAGAAGAGCACACTGAGTCAGCCCTTAACCCCAGTGTGCAGAAATTGTCAAAACGTGTTTTTCAGCAGAAATAAACACGTTTTGGCAACTTTGGTCACCACCATGTAACTTATAGGGCAGGAACAGCACAGTTTTCAAAACGTGTCTTTCAGCCCGAAATAAACGCTTTTTCTCATCCCTTAGAATCGCAGTGTAACTGCCTGGCTCAGAAGAGCACACTGAGTCAGCCCTTAACCCCAATGTGCAGAAATTGTCAAAACGTGTTTTTCAGCAGAAATAAACACGTTTTGGCAACTTTGGTCACCACCATGTAACTTATAGGGCAGGAACAGCACAGTTTTCAAAACGTGTTTTTCAGCCCGAAATAAACGCTTTTTGTCAGCCCTTGGAATCGCAGTGTAACTGCCTGGCTCAGAAGAGCACACTGAGTCAGCCCTTAACCCCAGTGATCAGAAATTGTCAAAACGTGTTTTTCAGCAGAAATAAACACGTTTTGGCAACTTTGGTCACCCCCATGTAACTTATAGGGCAGGAACAGCACAGTTTTCAAAACTTGTTTTTCAGCCCGAAATAAACGCGTTTTCTCAGCCCTTAGAATCGCAGTGTAACTGCCTGGCTCAGAAGAGCACACTGAATCAGCCCTTAACCCCAGTGATCAGAAATTGTCAAAACATGTTTTTCAGCAGAAATAAAAACGTTTTGGCAACTTTGGTCACCCCCATGTAACTTATACGGCAGGAACAGCACACTATTCAAAACGTGTTTTTCAGCCCAAAATAAACGCATTTTCTCAGACCTTAGAATCGCAGTGTAACTGCCTGGCTCAGAAGAGCACACTGAGTCAGCCCTTAACTCCAGTGATCAGAAATTGTCAAAACGTGTTTTTCAGCAGAAATAAACACGTTTTGGCAACTTTGGTCACCCCCATAAAACTTATAGGGCAGGAACAGCACAGTTTTCAAAACTTGTTTTTCAGCCCGAAATAAACGCGTTTTCTCAGCCCTTAGAATCGCAGTGTAACTGCCTGGCTCAGAAGAGCACACTGAATCAGCCCTTAACCCCAGTGATCAGAAATTGTCAAAACATGTTTTTCAGCAGAAATAAAAACGTTTTGGCAACTTTGGTCACCCCCATGTAAGTTATAGGGCAGGAACAGCACACTATTCAAAACGTGTTTTTCAGCCCAAAATAAACGCATTTTCTCAGCCCTTAGAATCGCAGTGTAACTGCCTGGCTCAGAAGAGCACACTGAGTCAGCCCTTAACCCCAGTGTGCAGAAATTGTGAAAACGTGTTTTTCAGCAGAAATAAACACGTTTTGGCAACTTTGGTCACCACCATGTAACTTATTGGGCAGGAACAGCACAGTTTTCAAAACGTGTTTTTCAGCCCGAAATAAACGCGTTTTCTCAGCCCTTAGAATCGCAGTGTAACTGCCTTTCTCAGAAGAGCACACTGAGTCAGCCCTTAACCCCAGTGTGCAGAAATTGTCAAAACGTATTTTTCAGCAGAAATAAACACGTTTTGGCAACTTTGGTCACCCCAATGTAACTTATAGGGCAGGAAAAGCACAGTTTTCAAAACGTGTTTTTCAGCCCGAAATAAACGCGTTTTCTCAGCCCTTAGAATCGCAGTGTATATGCCTGGCTCAGAAGAGCACACTGAGTCAGCCCTTAACCTCAGTGATCTGAAATTGTCAAAACGTGTTTTTCAGCAGAAATAAACACGTTTTGGCAACTTTGGTCACCCCCATGTAACTTATAGGGCAGGAACAGCACAGTTTTCAAAACGTGTTTTTCAGCCCGAAATAAACGCGTTTTCTCAGCCCTTAGAATCGCAGTGTAACTGCCTGGCTCAGAAGAGCACACTGAGTCAGCCCTTAACCTCAGTGATCTGAAATTGTCAAAACGTGTTTTTCAGCAGAAATAAACACGTTTTGGCAACTTTGGTCACCCCCATGTAACTTATAGGGCAGGAACAGCACTGTTTTCAAGACGTGTTTTTCAGCCCGAAATAAACGCTTTTTCTCAGCCCTTAGAATCGCAGTGTAACTGCCTGGCTCAGAAGAGCACACTGAGTCAGCCCTTAACCCCAGTGTGCAGAAATTGTCAAAACGTGTTTTTAAGCAGAAATAAACACGTTTTGGCAACTTTGGTCACCCCCATGTAAGTTATAGGGCAGGAACAGCACAGTTTTCAAAACGTGTTTTTCAGCCCGAAATAAACGCTTTTTCTCAGCCCTTGGAATCGCAATGAAACTACCTGGCTCAGAAGAGCACACTGAGTCAGCCCTTAACCCCAGTGATCAGAAATTGTCAAAACGTGTTTTTCGGCAGAAATAAACACGTTTTGGCAACTTTGGTCACCCCCATGTAAGTTATAGGGCAGGAACAGCACAGTTTTCAAAACGTGTTTTTCACCCGAAATAAAAGCTTTTTCTCAGCCCTTGGAATCGCAGTGTAACTGCCTGGCTCAGAAGAGCACACTGAGTCATCCCTTAACCTCAGTAATCAGAAATTGTCAAAACGTGTTTTTCAGCAGAAATAAACACGTTTTGGCAACTTTGGTCACCACCATGTAACGTATAGGGCAGGAACAGCACAGTTTTCAAAACGTGTTTTTCAGCCCGAAATAAACGCTTTTTCTCAGCCCTTGGAATCGCAGTGTAACTGCCTTGCTCAGAAGAGCACACTGAGTCAGCCCTTAACTCCAGTGATCAGAAATTGTCAAAACGTGTTTTTCAGCAGAAATAAACACGTTTTGGCAACTTTGGTCACCACCATGTAACTTATAGGGCAGGAACAGCACAGTTTTCAAAACGTGTTTTTCAGCCCGAAATAAACGCTTTTTGTCAGCCCTTGGAATCGCAGTGTAACTGCCTTGCTCAGAAGAGCACACTGAGTCAGCCCTTAACCCCAGTGATCAGAAATTGTCAAAACGTGTTTTTCAGCAGAAATAAACACGTTTTGGCAACTTTGGTCACCCCCATGTAACTTATAGGGCAGGAACAGCACAGTTTTCAAAACGTGTTTTTCAGCCCGAAATAAACGCGTTTTCTCAGCCCTTGGAATCGCAGTGTAACTGCCTGGCTCAGAAGAGCACACTGAGTCAGCCCTTAACCCCATTGTGCAGAAATTGTCAAAACGTTTTTTTCAGCAGAAATAAACACGTTATGGCAACTTTGGTCACCACCATGTAACTTATAGGGCAGGAACAGCACAGTTTTCAAAACGTGTTTTTCAGCCCGACATAAACGCTTTTTCTCAGCCCTTGGAATCGCAGTGTAACTGCCTGGCTCAGAAGAGCACACTGAGTCAGCCCTTAACCCCAGTGTGCAGACATTGTCAAAACGTGTTTTTCAGCAGAAATAAACACGTTTCGGCAACTTGGGTCACCACCATGTAAGTTATATGGCAGGAACAGCACAGTTTTCAAAACGTGTTTTTCAGCCATAAATAAACGCGTTTTCTCAGCCCTTGGAATCGCAGTGTAACTGCCTGGCTAAGAAGAGCCCACTGAATCAGCCCTTAACCCCAGTGATCAGAAATTGTCAAAACGTGTTTTTCAGCAGAAATAAACACGTTTTGGCAACTTTGGTCACCCCCATGTAAGTTATAGGGCAGGAACAGCACAGTTTTCAAAACGTGTTTTTCACCCGAAATAAAAGCTTTTTCTCAGCCCTTGGAATCGCAGTGTAACTGCCTGGCTCAGAAGAGCACACTGAGTCATCCCTTAACCTCAGTGATCAGAAATTGTCAAAACGTGTTTTTCAGCAGAAATAAACACGTTTTGGCAACTTTGGTCACCCCCATAAAACTTATAGGGCAGGAACAGCACAGTTTTCAAAACTTGTTTTTCAGCCCGAAATAAATGCGTTTTCTCAGCCCGTAGAATCGCAGTGTAACTGCCTGGCTCAGAAGAGCACATGAATCAGCCCTTAACCCCAGTGATCAGAAATTGTCAAAACGTGTTTTTCAGCAGAAATAAAAACGTTTTGGCAACTTTGGTCACCCCCATGTAACTTATACGGCAGGAACAGCACACTATTCAAAACGTGTTTTTCAGCCCGAAATAAACGCGTTTTCTCAAACCTTAGAATCGCAGTGTAACTGCCTGGCTCAGAAGAGCACAGTGAGTCAGCCCTTAACCCCAGTGTGCAGAAATTGTCAACACGTGTTTTTCAGCAGAAATAAACACGTTTTGGCAACTTTGGTCACCACCATGTAACTTATAGGGCAGGAACAGCACAGTTTTCAAAACGTGTCTTTCAGCCCGAAATAAACGCTTTTTCTCATCCCTTAGAATCGCAGTGTAACTGCCTGGCTCAGAAGAGCACACTGAGTCAGCCCTTAACCCCAGTGTGCAGAAATTGTCAAAACGTGTTTTTCAGCAGAAATAAACACGTTTTGGCAACTTTGGTCACCACCATGTAACTTATAGGGCAGGAACAGCACAGTTTTCAAAACGTGTTTTTCAGCCCGAAATAAACGCTTTTTGTCAGCCCTTGGAATCGCAGTGTAACTGCCTTGCTCAGAAGAGCACACTGAGTCAGCCCTTAACCCCAGTGATCAGAAATTGTCAAAACGTGTTTTTCAGCAGAAATAAACACGTTTCGGCAACTTGGGTCACCCCCTGTAAGTTATATGGCAGGAACAGCACAGTTTTCAAAACGTGTTTTTCAACCATAAATAAACGCGTTTTCTCAGCCCTTGGAATCGCAGTGTAACTGCCTGGCTAAGAAGAGCCCACTGAATCAGCCCTTAACCCCAGTGATCAGAAATTGTCAAAACGTGTTTTTCAGCAGAAATAAACACGTTTTGGCAACTTTGGTCACCCACATGTAAGTTATAGGGCAGGAACAGCACAGTTTTCAAAACGTGTTTTTCACCCGAAATAAAAGCTTTTTCTCAGCCCTTGGAATCGCAGTGTAACTGCCTGGCTCAGAAGAGCACACTGAGTCATCCCTTAACCTCAGTGATCAGAAATTGTCAAAACGTGTTTTTCAGCAGAAATAAACACGTTTTGGCAACTTTGGTCACCCCCATAAAACTTATAGGGCAGGAACAGCACAGTTTTCAAAACTTGTTTTTCAGCCCGAAATAAACGCGTTTTCTCAGCCCGTAGAATCGCAGTGTAACTGCCTGGCTCAGAAGAGCACATGAATCAGCCCTTAACCCCAGTGATCAGAAATTGTCAAAACGTGTTTTTCAGCAGAAATAAAAACGTTTTGGCAACTTTGGTCACCCCCATGTAACTTATACGGCAGGAACAGCACACTATTCAAAACGTGTTTTTCAGCCCGAAATAAACGCGTTTTCTCAAACCTTAGAATCGCAGTGTAACTACCTGGCTCAGAAGAGCACACTGAGTCAGCCCTTAACCCCAGTGTGCAGAAATTGTCAAAACGTGTTTTTCAGCAGAAATAAACACGTTTTGGCAACTTTGGTCACCACCATGTAACTTATAGGGAAGGAACAGCACAGTTTTCAAAACGTGTTTTTCAGCCCGAAATAAACGCTTTTTGTCAGCCCTTGGAATCGCAGTGTAACTGCCTGGCTCAGAAGAGCACACTGAGTCAGCCCTTAACCCCAGTGATCAGAAATTGTCAAAACGTGTTTTTCAGCAGAAATAAACACGTTTTGGCAACTTTGGTCACCCCCATGTAACTTATAGGGCAGGAACAGCACAGTTTTCAAAACTTGTTTTTCAGCCCGAAATAAACGCGTTTTCTCAGCCCTTAGAATCGCAGTGTAACTGCCTGGCTCAGAAGAGCACACTGAATCAGCCCTTAACCCCAGTGATCAGAAATTGTCAAAACATGTTTTTCAGCAGAAATAAAAACGTTTTGGCAACTTTGGTCACCCCCATGTAACTTATACGGCAGGAACAGCACACTATTCAAAACGTGTTTTTCAGCCCAAAATAAACGCATTTTCTCAGACCTTAGAATCGCAGTGTAACTGCCTGGCTCAGAAGAGCACACTGAGTCAGCCCTTAACTCCAGTGATCAGAAATTGTCAAAACGTGTTTTTCAGCAGAAATAAACACGTTTTGGCAACTTTGGTCACCCCCATAAAACTTATAGGGCAGGAACAGCACAGTTTTCAAAACTTGTTTTTCAGCCCGAAATAAACGCGTTTTCTCAGCCCTTAGAATCGCAGTGTAACTGCCTGGCTCAGAAGAGCACACTGAATCAGCCCTTAACCCCAGTGATCAGAAATTGTCAAAACATGTTTTTCAGCAGAAATAAAAACGTTTTGGCAACTTTGGTCACCCCCATGTAAGTTATAGGGCAGGAACAGCACACTATTCAAAACGTGTTTTTCAGCCCAAAATAAACGCATTTTCTCAGCCCTTAGAATCGCAGTGTAACTGCCTGGCTCAGAAGAGCACACTGAGTCAGCCCTTAACCCCAGTGTGCAGAAATTGTGAAAACGTGTTTTTCAGCAGAAATAAACACGTTTTGGCAACTTTGGTCACCACCATGTAACTTATAGGGCAGGAACAGCACAGTTTTCAAAACGTGTTTTTCAGCCCGAAATAAACGCGTTTTCTCAGCCCTTAGAATCGCAGTGTAACTGCCTTTCTCAGAAGAGCACACTGAGTCAGCCCTTAACCCCAGTGTGCAGAAATTGTCAAAACGTATTTTTCAGCAGAAATAAACACGTTTTGGCAACTTTGGTCACCCCAATGTAACTTATAGGGCAGGAAAAGCACAGTTTTCAAAACGTGTTTTTCAGCCCGAAATAAACGCGTTTTCTCAGCCCTTAGAATCGCAGTGTATATGCCTGGCTCAGAAGAGCACACTGAGTCAGCCCTTAACCTCAGTGATCTGAAATTGTCAAAACGTGTTTTTCAGCAGAAATAAACACGTTTTGGCAACTTTGGTCACCCCCATGTAACTTATAGGGCAGGAACAGCACAGTTTTCAAAACGTGTTTTTCAGCCCGAAATAAACGCGTTTTCTCAGCCCTTAGAATCGCAGTGTAACTGCCTGGCTCAGAAGAGCACACTGAGTCAGCCCTTAACCTCAGTGATCTGAAATTGTCAAAACGTGTTTTTCAGCAGAAATAAACACGTTTTGGCAACTTTGGTCACCCCCATGTAACTTATAGGGCAGGAACAGCACTGTTTTCAAGACGTGTTTTTCAGCCCGAAATAAACGCTTTTTCTCAGCCCTTAGAATCGCAGTGTAACTGCCTGGCTCAGAAGAGCACACTGAGTCAGCCCTTAACCCCAGTGTGCAGAAATTGTCAAAACGTGTTTTTAAGCAGAAATAAACACGTTTTGGCAACTTTGGTCACCCCCATGTAAGTTATAGGGCAGGAACAGCACAGTTTTCAAAACGTGTTTTTCAGCCCGAAATAAACGCTTTTTCTCAGCCCTTGGAATCGCAATGAAACTACCTGGCTCAGAAGAGCACACTGAGTCAGCCCTTAACCCCAGTGATCAGAAATTGTCAAAACGTGTTTTTCGGCAGAAATAAACACGTTTTGGCAACTTTGGTCACCCCCATGTAAGTTATAGGGCAGGAACAGCACAGTTTTCAAAACGTGTTTTTCACCCGAAATAAAAGCTTTTTCTCAGCCCTTGGAATCGCAGTGTAACTGCCTGGCTCAGAAGAGCACACTGAGTCATCCCTTAACCTCAGTAATCAGAAATTGTCAAAACGTGTTTTTCAGCAGAAATAAACACGTTTTGGCAACTTTGGTCACCACCATGTAACGTATAGGGCAGGAACAGCACAGTTTTCAAAACGTGTTTTTCAGCCCGAAATAAACGCTTTTTCTCAGCCCTTGGAATCGCAGTGTAACTGCCTTGCTCAGAAGAGCACACTGAGTCAGCCCTTAACTCCAGTGATCAGAAATTGTCAAAACGTGTTTTTCAGCAGAAATAAACACGTTTTGGCAACTTTGGTCACCCCCATAAAACTTATAGGGCAGGAACAGCACAGTTTTCAAAACTTGTTTTTCAGCCCGAAATAAACGCGTTTTCTCAGCCCTTAGAATCGCAGTGTAACTGCCTGGCTCAGAAGAGCACACTGAATCAGCCCTTAACCCCAGTGATCAGAAATTGTCAAAACATGTTTTTCAGCAGAAATAAAAACGTTTTGGCAACTTTGGTCACCCCCATGTAAGTTATAGGGCAGGAACAGCACACTATTCAAAACGTGTTTTTCAGCCCAAAATAAACGCATTTTCTCAGACCTTAGAATCGCAGTGTAACTGCCTGGCTCAGAAGAGCACACTGAGTCAGCCCTTAACCCCAGTGTGCAGAAATTGTGAAAACGTGTTTTTCAGCAGAAATAAACACGTTTTGGCAACTTTGGTCACCACCATGTAACTTATAGGGCAGGAACAGCACAGTTTTCAAAACGTGTTTTTCAGCCCGAAATAAACGCGTTTTCTCAGCCCTTAGAATCGCAGTGTAACTGCCTTTCTCAGAAGAGCACACTGAGTCAGCCCTTAACCCCAGTGTGCAGAAATTGTCAAAACGTATTTTTCAGCAGAAATAAACACGTTTTGGCAACTTTGGTCACCCCAATGTAACTTATAGGGCAGGAAAAGCACAGTTTTCAAAACGTGTTTTTCAGCCCGAAATAAACGCGTTTTCTCAGCCCTTAGAATCGCAATGAAACTACCTGGCTCAGAAGAGCACACTGAGTCAGCCCTTAACCCCAGTGATCAGAAATTGTCAAAACGTGTTTTTCAGCAGAAATAAACACGTTTTGGCAACTTTGGTCACCCCCATGTAAGTTATAGGGCAGGAACAGCACAGTTTTCAAAACGTGTCTTTCAGCCCGAAATAAACGCGTTTTCTCAGCCCTTAGAATCGCAGTGTAACTGCCTTTCTCAGAAGAGCACACTGAGTCAGCCCTTAACCCCAGTGATCTGAAATTGTCAAAACGTGTTTTTCAGCAGAAATAAACACGTTTTGGCAACATTGGTCACCCCCATGTAACTTATAGGGCAGGAACAGCACAGTTTTCAAAACGTGTTTTTCAGCCCGAAATAAACGCTTTTTCTCAGCCCTTGGAATCGCAGTGCAACTGCCTGGCTCAGAAGAGCACACTGAGTCAGCCCTTAACCCCAGTGATCAGAAATTGTCAAAAAATGTTTTTCAGCAGAAATAAAAACGTTTTGGCAACTTTGGTCACCCCCATGTAAGTTATAGGGCAGGAACAGCACACTATTCAAAACGTGTTTTTCAGCCCAAAATAAACGCATTTTCTCAGACCTTAGAATCGCAGTGTAACTGCCTGGCTCAGAAGAGCACACTGAGTCAGCCCTTAACCCCAGTGTGCAGAAATTGTGAAAACGTGTTTTTCAGCAGAAATAAACACGTTTTGGCAACTTTGGTCACCACCATGTAACTTATAGGGCAGGAACAGCACAGTTTTCAAAACGTGTTTTTCAGCCCGAAATAAACGCGTTTTCTCAGCCCTTAGAATCGCAGTGTAACTGCCTTTCTCAGAAGAGCACACTGAGTCAGCCCTTAACCCCAGTGTGCAGAAATTGTCAAAACGTATTTTTCAGCAGAAATAAACACGTTTTGGCAACTTTGGTCACCCCAATGTAACTTATAGGGCAGGAAAAGCACAGTTTTCAAAACGTGTTTTTCAGCCCGAAATAAACGCGTTTTCTCAGCCCTTAGAATCGCAATGAAACTACCTGGCTCAGAAGAGCACACTGAGTCAGCCCTTAACCCCAGTGATCAGAAATTGTCAAAACGTGTTTTTCAGCAGAAATAAACACGTTTTGGCAACTTTGGTCACCCCCATGTAAGTTATAGGGCAGGAACAGCACAGTTTTCAAAACGTGTCTTTCAGCCCGAAATAAACGCGTTTTCTCAGCCCTTAGAATCGCAGTGTAACTGCCTTTCTCAGAAGAGCACACTGAGTCAGCCCTTAACCCCAGTGATCTGAAATTGTCAAAACGTGTTTTTCAGCAGAAATAAACACGTTTTGGCAACATTGGTCACCCCCATGTAACTTATAGGGCAGGAACAGCACAGTTTTCAAAACGTGTTTTTCAGCCCGAAATAAACGCTTTTTCTCAGCCCTTGGAATCGCAGTGCAACTGCCTGGCTCAGAAGAGCACACTGAGTCAGCCCTTAACCCCAGTGATCAGAAATTGTCAAAAAATGTTTTTCAGCAGAAATAAAAACGTTTTGGCAACTTTGTTCACCCCCATGTAACTTATACGGCAGGAACAGCACACTATTCAAAACGTGTTTTTCAGCCCGAAATAAACGCGTTTTCTCAGACCTTAGAATCGCAGTGTAACTGCCTGGCTAAGAAGAGCACACTGAGTCAGCCCTTAACCCCAGTGTGCAGAAATTGTCAAAACGTGTTTTTCAGCAGAAATAAACACGTTTTGGCAACTTTGGTCACCACCATGTAACTTATAGGGCAGGAACAGCACAGTTTTCAAAACGTGTTTTTCAGCCCCAAATAAACGCTTTTTCTCACCCCTTAGAATCGCAGTGTAACTGCCTGGCTCAGAAGAGCACACTGAGTCAGCCCTTAACCCCAGTGTGCAGACATTGTCAAAACGTGTTTTTCAGCAGAAATAAACACGTTTCGGCAACTTTGGTCACCACCATGTAACTTATAGGGCAGGAACAGCACAGTTTTCAAAATTTGTTTTCCAGCCCGAAATAAACGCGTTTTCTCAGCCCTTAGAATCGCAGTGTAACTGCCTGGCTCAGAACAGCACACTGAGTCAGCCCTTAACCTCAGTGATCTGAAATTGTCAAAACGTGTTTTTCAGCAGAAATAAACACGTTTTGGCAAGTTTGGTCACCCCCATGTAACTTATAGGGCAGGAACAGCACAGTTTTCAAAACGTGTTTTTCAGCCCGAAATAAACGCGTTTTCTCAGCCCTTGGAATCGCAATGTATCTTCCTGGCTCAGAAGAGCACACTGAGTCAGCCCTTAACCCCAGTGTGCAGAAATTGTCAAAACGTGTTTTTCAGCAGAAATAAACACGTTTCGGCAACTTGGGTCACCCCCTGTAAGTTATACGGCAGGAACAGCACAGTTTTCAAAACGTGTTTTTCAGCCTGAAATAAACGCGTTTTCTCAGCCTTTGGAATCGCAGTGTAACTGCCTGGCTCAGAAGAGCACACTGAGTCAGCCCTTAACCGCAGTGATCAGAAATTGTCAAAACGTGTTTTTCAGCAGAAATAAACACGTTTTGGCAACTTTGGTCACCCCCATGTAACTTATAGGGCAGGAACAGCACAGTTTTCAAAACGTGTTTTTCAGCCCGAAATAAACGCGTTTTCTCAGACCTTAGAATCGCAGTGTAACTGCGTGGCTAAGAAGAGCACACTGAGTCAGCCCTTAACCCCAGTGTGCAGAAATTGTCAAAACGTGTTTTTCAGCAGAAATAAACACGTTTCGGCAACTTTGGTCACCACCATGTAACTTATAGGGCAGGAACAGCACAGTTTTCAAAATGTGTTTTTCAGCCCAAAATAAACGCGTTTTCTCAGCCCTTAGAATCGCAGTGTAACTGCCTGGCTCAGAAGAGAACACTGAGTCAGCCCTTAACCCCAGTGATCAGAAATTGTCAAAACGTGTTTTTCAGCAGAAATAAACACGTTTTGGCAACTTTGGTCACCCCCATGTATCTTATACGGCAGGAACAGCACACTATTCAAAACGTGTTTTTCAGCCCGAAATAAACGCGTTTTCTCAGACCTTAGAATCGCAGTGTAACTGCGTGGCTAAGAAGAGCACACTGAGTCAGCCCTTAACCCCAGTGTGCAGAAATTGTCAAAACGTGTTTTTCAACAGAAATAAACACGTTTTGGCAACTTTGGTCACCACCATGTAACTTATAGGGCAGGAACAGCACAGTTTTCAAAACGTGTCTTTCAGTCCGAAATAAACGCGTTTTCTCAGCCCTTAGAATCGCAGTGTAACTGCCTTTCTCAGAAGAGCACACTGAGTCAGCCCTTAACCCCAGTGATCTGAAATTGTCAAAACGTGTTTTTCAGCAGAAATAAACACGTTTTGGCAACATTGGTCACCCCCATGTAACTTATAGGGCAGGAACAGCACAGTTTTCAAAACGTGTTTTTCAGCCCGAAATAAACGCTTTTTCTCAGCCCTTGGAATCGCAGTGCAACTGCCTGGCTCAGAAGAGCACACTGAGTCAGCCCTTAACCCCAGTGATCAGAAATTGTCAAAAAATGTTTTTCAGCAGAAATAAAAACGTTTTGGCAACTTTGTTCACCCCCATGTAACTTATACGGCAGGAACAGCACACTATTCAAAACGTGTTTTTCAGCCCGAAATAAACGCGTTTTCTCAGACCTTAGAATCGCAGTGTAACTGCCTGGCTAAGAAGAGCACACTGAGTCAGCCCTTAACCCCAGTGTGCAGAAATTGTCAAAACGTGTTTTTCAGCAGAAATAAACACGTTTTGGCAACTTTGGTCACCACCATGTAACTTATAGGGCAGGAACAGCACAGTTTTCAAAACGTGTTTTTCAGCCCCAAATAAACGCTTTTTTCTCACCCCTTGGAATCGCAGTGTAACTGCCTGGCTCAGAAGAGCACACTGAGTCAGCCCTTAACCCCAGTGTGCAGACATTGTCAAAACGTGTTTTTCAGCAGAAATAAACACGTTTCGGCAACTTTGGTCACCACCATGTAACTTATAGGGCAGGAACAGCACAGTTTTCAAAATTTGTTTTCCAGCCCGAAATAAACGCGTTTTCTCAGCCCTTAGAATCGCAGTGTAACTGCCTGGCTCAGAACAGCACACTGAGTCAGCCCTTAATCTCAGTGATCTGAAATTGTCAAAACGTGTTTTTCAGCAGAAATAAACACGTTTTGGCAAGTTTGGTCACCCCCATGTAACTTATAGGGCAGGAACAGCACAGTTTTCAAAACGTGTTTTTCAGCCCGAAATAAACGCGTTTTCTCAGCCCTTGGAATCGCAATGTATCTTCCTGGCTCAGAAGAGCACACTGAGTCAGCCCTTAACCCCAGTGTGCAGAAATTGTCAAAACGTGTTTTTCAGCAGAAATAAACACGTTTCGGCAACTTGGGTCACCCCCTGTAAGTTATACGGCAGGAACAGCACAGTTTTCAAAACGTGTTTTTCAGCCTGAAATAAACGCGTTTTCTCAGCCTTTGGAATCGCAGTGTAACTGCCTGGCTCAGAAGAGCACACTGAGTCAGCCCTTAACCCCAGTGATCAGAAATTGTCAAAACGTGTTTTTCAGCAGAAATAAACACGTTTTGGCAACTTTGGTCACCCCCATGTAAGTTATAGGGCAGGAACAGCACAGTTTTCAAAACGTGTTTTTCACCCGAAATAAAAGCTTTTTCTCAGCCCTTGGAATCGCAGTGTAACTGCCTGGCTCAGAAGAGCACACTGAGTCAGCCCTTAACCGCAGTGATCAGAAATTGTCAAAACGTGTTTTTCAGCAGAAATAAACACGTTTTGGCAACTTTGGTCACCCCCATGTAACTTATAGGGCAGGAACAGCACAGTTTTCAAAACGTGTTTTTCAGCCCGAAATAAACGCGTTTTCTCAGACCTTAGAATCGCAGTGTAACTGCGTGGCTAAGAAGAGCACACTGAGTCAGCCCTTAACCCCAGTGTGCAGAAATTGTCAAAACGTGTTTTTCAGCAGAAATAAACACGTTTTGGCATCTTTGGTCACCACCATGTAACTTATAGGGCAGGAACAGCACAGTTTTCAAAACGTGTCTTTCATCCCGAAATAAACGCGTTTTCTCAGCCCTTGGAATCGCAGTGTAACTGCCTGGCTCAGAAGAGCACACTGAGTCAGCCCTTAACCCCAGTGATCAGAAATTGTCAAAACGTGTTTTTCAGCAGAAATAAAAACGTTTTGGCAACTTTGGTCACCACCATGTAACTTATAGGGCAGGAACAGCACAGTTTTCAAAACGTGTTTTTCAGCACGAAATAAACGCTTTTTCTCAGCCCTTGGAATCGCCGTGTAACTGCCTGGCTCAGAAGAGCACACTGAGTCAGCCCTTAACCGCAGTGATCAGAAATTGTCAAAACGTGTTTTTCAGCAGAAATAAACACGTTTTGGCAACTTTGGTCACCCCCATGTAACTTATAGGGCAGGAACAGCACAGTTTTCAAAATGTGTTTTTCAGCCCGAAATAAACGCTTTTTATCAGCCCTTGGAATCGCAGTGCAACTGCCTGGCTCAGAAGAGCACACTGAGTCAGCCCTTAACCCCAGTGATCAGAAATTGTCAAAAAATGTTTTTCAGCAGAAATAAAAACGTTTTGGCAACTTTGGTCATCCCCATGTAACTTATACGGCAGGAACAGCACACTATTCAAAACGTGTTTTTCAGCCCGAAATAAACGCGTTTTCTCAGACCTTAGAATCGCAGTGTAACTGCGTGGCTAAGAAGAGCACACTGAGTCATCCCTTAACCCCAGTGTGCAGAAATTGTCAAAACGTGTTTTTCAGCAGAAATAAACACGTTTTGGCATCTTTGGTCACCACCATGTAACTTATAGGGCAGGAACAGCACAGTTTTCAAAACGTGTCTTTCATCCCGAAATAAACGCGTTTTCTCAGCCCTTAGAATCGCAGTGTAACTGCCTTTCTCAGAAGAGCACACTGAGTCAGCCCTTAACCCCAGTGATCTGAAATTGTCAAAACGTGTTTTTCAGCAGAAATAAACACGTTTTGGCAACTTTGGTCACCCCCATGTAACTTATAGGGCAGGAACAGCACAGTTTTCAAAACGTGTTTTTCAGCCCGAAATAAACGCTTTTTCTCAGCCCTTGGAATCGCAGTGCAACTGCCTGGCTCAGAAGAGCACACTGAGTCAGCCCTTAACCCCAGTGATCAGAAATTGTCAAAACGTGTTTTTCAGCAGAAATAAACACGTTTTGGCAACTTTGGTCACCCCCATGTAACTTATAGGGCAGGAACAGCACAGTTTTCAAAACGTGTTTTTCAGCCCGAAATAAACGCGTTTTCTCAGACCTTAGAATCGCAGTGTAACTGCGTGGCTAAGAAGAGCACACTGAGTCAGCCCTTAACCCCAGTGTGCAGAAATTGTCAAAACGTGTTTTTCAGCAGAAATAAACACGTTTTGGCATCTTTGGTCACCACCATGTAACTTATAGGGCAGGAACAGCACAGTTTTCAAAACGTGTCTTTCATCCCGAAATAAACGCGTTTTCTCAGCCCTTGGAATCGCAGTGTAACTGCCTGGCTCAGAAGAGCACACTGAGTCAGCCCTTAACCCCAGTGATCAGAAATTGTCAAAACGTGTTTTTCAGCAGAAATAAACACGTTTTGGCAACTTTGGTCACCACCATGTAACTTATAGGGCAGGAACAGCACAGTTTTCAAAACGTGTTTTTCAGCACGAAATAAACGCTTTTTCTCAGCCCTTGGAATCGCCGTGTAACTGCCTGGCTCAGAAGAGCACACTGAGTCAGCCCTTAACCGCAGTGATCAGAAATTGTCAAAACGTGTTTTTCAGCAGAAATAAACACGTTTTGGCAACTTTGGTCACCCCCATGTAACTTATAGGGCAGGAACAGCACAGTTTTCAAAATGTGTTTTTCAGCCCGAAATAAACGCTTTTTCTCAGCCCTTGGAATCGCAGTGCAACTGCCTGGCTCAGAAGAGCACACTGAGTCAGCCCTTAACCCCAGTGATCAGAAATTGTCAAAAAATGTTTTTCAGCAGAAATAAAAACGTTTTGGCAACTTTGGTCATCCCCATGTAACTTATACGGCAGGAACAGCACACTATTCAAAACGTGTTTTTCAGCCCGAAATAAACGCGTTTTCTCAGACCTTAGAATCGCAGTGTAACTGCGTGGCTAAGAAGAGCACACTGAGTCATCCCTTAACCCCAGTGTGCAGAAATTGTCAAAACGTGTTTTTCAGCAGAAATAAACACGTTTTGGCATCTTTGGTCACCACCATGTAACTTATAGGGCAGGAACAGCACAGTTTTCAAAACGTGTCTTTCATCCCGAAATAAACGCGTTTTCTCAGCCCTTAGAATCGCAGTGTAACTGCCTTTCTCAGAAGAGCACACTGAGTCAGCCCTTAACCCCAGTGATCTGAAATTGTCAAAACGTGTTTTTCAGCAGAAATAAACACGTTTTGGCAACTTTGGTCACCCCCATGTAACTTATAGGGCAGGAACAGCACAGTTTTCAAAACGTGTTTTTCAGCCTGAAATAAACGCTTTTTCTCAGCCCTTGGAATCGCAGTGCAACTGCCTGGCTCAGAAGAGCACACTGAGTCAGCCCTTAACCCCAGTGATCAGAAATTGTCAAAACGTGTTTTTCAGCAGAAATAAACACGTTTTGGCAACTTTGGTCACCCCCATGTAACTTATAGGGCAGGAACAGCACAGTTTTCAAAATGTGTTTTTCAGCCCGAAATAAACGCGTTTTCTCAGCCCTTAGAATCGCAGTGTAACTGCCTTTCTCAGAAGAGCACACTGAGTCAGCCCTTAACCCCAGTGTGCAGAAATTGTCAAAACGTGTTTTTCAGCAGAAATAAACACGTTTTGGCAACTTTGGTCACCACCATGTAACTTATAGGGCAGGAACAGCACAGTTTTCAAAACGTGTCTTTCAGCCCGAAATAAACGCGTTTTCTCAGACCTTAGAATCGCAGTGTAACTGCCTGGCTCAGAAGAGGACACTGAGTCAGCCCTTAACCTCAGTGATCTGAAATTGTCAAAACGTGTTTTTCAGCAGAAATAAACACGTTTTGGCAACTTTGGTCAGCACCATGTAACTTATAGGGCAGGAACAGCACAGTTTTCAAAACGTGTTTTTCAGCCCGAAATAAACGCTTTTTCTCAGCCCTTGGAATCGCAGTGTAACTGCCTGGCTCAGAAGAGCACACTGAGTCAGCCCTTATCCCCAGTGATCAGAAATTGTCAAAACGTGTTTTTCAGCAGAAATAAACACGTTTTGGCAACTTTGGTCACCCCCATGTAACTTATAGGGCAGGAACAGCACAGTTTTCAAAATGTGTTTTTCAGCCCAAAATAAACGCGTTTTCTCAGCCCTTAGAATCGCAGTGTAACTGCCTGGCTCAGAAGAGAACACTGAGTCAGCCCTTAACCCCAGTGATCAGAAATTGTCAAAACGTGTTTTTCAGCAGAAATAAACACGTTTTGGCAACTTTGGTCACCCCCATGTATCTTATACGGCAGGAACAGCACACTATTCAAAACGTGTTTTTCAGCCCGAAATAAACGCGTTTTCTCAGACCTTAGAATCGCAGTGTAACTGCGTGGCTAAGAAGAGCACACTGAGTCAGCCCTTAACCCCAGTGTGCAGAAATTGTCAAAACGTGTTTTTCAACAGAAATAAACACGTTTTGGCAACTTTGGTCACCACCATGTAACTTATAGGGCAGGAACAGCACAGTTTTCAAAACGTGTCTTTCAGCCCGAAATAAACGCGTTTTCTCAGCCCTTAGAATCGCAGTGTAACTGCCTGGCTCAGAAGAGGACACTGAGTCAGCCCTTAACCTCAGTGATCTGAAATTGTCAAAACGTGTTTTTCAGCAGAAATAAACACGTTTTGGCAACTTTGGTCAGCACCATGTAACTTATAGGGCAGGAACAGCACAGTTTTCAAAACGTGTTTTTCAGCCCGAAATAAACGCTTTTTCTCAGCCCTTGGAATCGCAGTGTAACTGCCTGGCTCAGAAGAGCACACTGAGTCAGCCCTTATCCCCAGTGATCAGAAATTGTCAAAACGTGTTTTTCAGCAGAAATAAACACGTTTTGGCAACTTTGGTCACCCCCATGTAACTTATAGGGCAGGAACAGCACAGTTTTCAAAATGTGTTTTTCAGCCCAAAATAAACGCGTTTTCTCAGCCCTTAGAATCGCAGTGTAACTGCCTGGCTCAGAAGAGAACACTGAGTCAGCCCTTAACCCCAGTGATCAGAAATTGTCAAAACGTGTTTTTCAGCAGAAATAAACACGTTTTGGCAACTTTGGTCACCCCCATGTATCTTATACGGCAGGAACAGCACACTATTCAAAACGTGTTTTTCAGCCCGAAATAAACGCGTTTTCTCAGACCTTAGAATCGCAGTGTAACTGCGTGGCTAAGAAGAGCACACTGAGTCAGCCCTTAACCCCAGTGATCAGAAATTGTCAAAACGTGTTTTTCAGCAGAAATAAACACGTTTTGGCAACTTTGGTCACCCCCATGTAACTTATAGGGCAGGAACAGCACAGTTTTCAAAATGTGTTTTTCAGCCCGAAATAAACGCGTTTTCTCAGCCCTTAGAATCGCAGTGTAACTGCCTTTCTCAGAAGAGCACACTGAGTCAGCCCTTAACCCCAGTGTGCAGAAATTGTCAAAACGTGTTTTTCAGCAGAAATAAACACGTTTTGGCAACTTTGGTCACCACCATGTAACTTATAGGGCAGGAACAGCACAGTTTTCAAAACGTGTCTTTCAGCCCGAAATAAACGCGTTTTCTCAGCCCTTAGAATCGCAGTGTAACTGCCTGGCTCAGAAGAGGACACTGAGTCAGCCCTTAACCTCAGTGATCTGAAATTGTCAAAACGTGTTTTTCAGCAGAAATAAACACGTTTTGGCAACTTTGGTCAGCACCATGTAACTTATAGGGCAGGAACAGCACAGTTTTCAAAACGTGTTTTTCAGCCCGAAATAAACGCTTTTTCTCAGCCCTTGGAATCGCAGTGTAACTGCCTGGCTCAGAAGAGCACACTGAGTCAGCCCTTATCCCCAGTGATCAGAAATTGTCAAAACGTGTTTTTCAGCAGAAATAAACACGTTTTGGCAACTTTGGTCACCCCCATGTAACTTATAGGGCAGGAACAGCACAGTTTTCAAAATGTGTTTTTCAGCCCAAAATAAACGCGTTTTCTCAGCCCTTAGAATCGCAGTGTAACTGCCTGGCTCAGAAGAGAACACTGAGTCAGCCCTTAACCCCAGTGATCAGAAATTGTCAAAACGTGTTTTTCAGCAGAAATAAACACGTTTTGGCAACTTTGGTCACCCCCATGTATCTTATACGGCAGGAACAGCACACTATTCAAAACGTGTTTTTCAGCCCGAAATAAACGCGTTTTCTCAGACCTTAGAATCGCAGTGTAACTGCGTGGCTAAGAAGAGCACACTGAGTCAGCCCTTAACCCCAGTGTGCAGAAATTGTCAAAACGTGTTTTTCAACAGAAATAAACACGTTTTGGCAACTTTGGTCACCACCATGTAACTTATAGGGCAGGAACAGCACAGTTTTCAAAACGTGTCTTTCAGCCCGAAATAAACGCGTTTTCTCAGCCCTTAGAATCGCAGTGTAACTGCCTTTCTCAGAAGAGCACACTGAGTCAGCCCTTAACCCCAGTGATCTGAAATTGTCAAAACGTGTTTTTCAGCAGAAATAAACACGTTTTGGCAACATTGGTCACCCCCATGTAACTTATAGGGCAGGAACAGCACAGTTTTCAAAACGTGTTTTTCAGCCCGAAATAAACGCTTTTTCTCAGCCCTTGGAATCGCAGTGCAACTGCCTGGCTCAGAAGAGCACACTGAGTCAGCCCTTAACCCCAGTGATCAGAAATTGTCAAAAAATGTTTTTCAGCAGAAATAAAAACGTTTTGGCAACTTTGTTCACCCCCATGTAACTTATACGGCAGGAACAGCACACTATTCAAAACGTGTTTTTCAGCCCGAAATAAACGCGTTTTCTCAGACCTTAGAATCGCAGTGTAACTGCCTGGCTAAGAAGAGCACACTGAGTCAGCCCTTAACCCCAGTGTGCAGAAATTGTCAAAACGTGTTTTTCAGCAGAAATAAACACGTTTTGGCAACTTTGGTCACCACCATGTAACTTATAGGGCAGGAACAGCACAGTTTTCAAAACGTGTTTTTCAGCCCCAAATAAACGCTTTTTCTCACCCCTTGGAATCGCAGTGTAACTGCCTGGCTCAGAAGAGCACACTGAGTCAGCCCTTAACCCCAGTGTGCAGACATTGTCAAAACGTGTTTTTCAGCAGAAATAAACACGTTTCGGCAACTTTGGTCACCACCATGTAACTTATAGGGCAGGAACAGCACAGTTTTCAAAATTTGTTTTCCAGCCCGAAATAAACGCGTTTTCTCAGCCCTTAGAATCGCAGTGTAACTGCCTGGCTCAGAACAGCACACTGAGTCAGCCCTTAACCTCAGTGATCTGAAATTGTCAAAACGTGTTTTTCAGCAGAAATAAACACGTTTTGGCAAGTTTGGTCACCCCCATGTAACTTATAGGGCAGGAACAGCACAGTTTTCAAAACGTGTTTTTCAGCCCGAAATAAACGCGTTTTCTCAGCCCTTGGAATCGCAATGTATCTTCCTGGCTCAGAAGAGCACACTGAGTCAGCCCTTAACCCCAGTGTGCAGAAATTGTCAAAACGTGTTTTTCAGCAGAAATAAACACGTTTCGGCAACTTGGGTCACCCCCTGTAAGTTATACGGCAGGAACAGCACAGTTTTCAAAACGTGTTTTTCAGCCTGAAATAAACGCGTTTTCTCAGCCTTTGGAATCGCAGTGTAACTGCCTGGCTCAGAAGAGCACACTGAGTCAGCCCTTAACCCCAGTGATCAGAAATTGTCAAAACGTGTTTTTCAGCAGAAATAAACACGTTTTGGCAACTTTGGTCACCCCCATGTAAGTTATAGGGCAGGAACAGCACAGTTTTCAAAACGTGTTTTTCACCCGAAATAAAAGCTTTTTCTCAGCCCTTGGAATCGCAGTGTAACTGCCTGGCTCAGAAGAGCACACTGAGTCAGCCCTTAACCGCAGTGATCAGAAATTGTCAAAACGTGTTTTTCAGCAGAAATAAACACGTTTTGGCAACTTTGGTCACCCCCATGTAACTTATAGGGCAGGAACAGCACAGTTTTCAAAACGTGTTTTTCAGCCCGAAATAAACGCGTTTTCTCAGACCTTAGAATCGCAGTGTAACTGCGTGGCTAAGAAGAGCACACTGAGTCAGCCCTTAACCCCAGTGTGCAGAAATTGTCAAAACGTGTTTTTCAGCAGAAATAAACACGTTTTGGCATCTTTGGTCACCACCATGTAACTTATAGGGCAGGAACAGCACAGTTTTCAAAACGTGTCTTTCATCCCGAAATAAACGCGTTTTCTCAGCCCTTGGAATCGCAGTGTAACTGCCTGGCTCAGAAGAGCACACTGAGTCAGCCCTTAACCCCAGTGATCAGAAATTGTCAAAACGTGTTTTTCAGCAGAAATAAACACGTTTTGGCAACTTTGGTCACCACCATGTAACTTATAGGGCAGGAACAGCACAGTTTTCAAAACGTGTTTTTCAGCACGAAATAAACGCTTTTTCTCAGCCCTTGGAATCGCCGTGTAACTGCCTGGCTCAGAAGAGCACACTGAGTCAGCCCTTAACCGCAGTGATCAGAAATTGTCAAAACGTGTTTTTCAGCAGAAATAAACACGTTTTGGCAACTTTGGTCACCCCCATGTAACTTATAGGGCAGGAACAGCACAGTTTTCAAAATGTGTTTTTCAGCCCGAAATAAACGCTTTTTCTCAGCCCTTGGAATCGCAGTGCAACTGCCTGGCTCAGAAGAGCACACTGAGTCAGCCCTTAACCCCAGTGATCAGAAATTGTCAAAAAATGTTTTTCAGCAGAAATAAAAACGTTTTGGCAACTTTGGTCATCCCCATGTAACTTATACGGCAGGAACAGCACACTATTCAAAACGTGTTTTTCAGCCCGAAATAAACGCGTTTTCTCAGACCTTAGAATCGCAGTGTAACTGCGTGGCTAAGAAGAGCACACTGAGTCATCCCTTAACCCCAGTGTGCAGAAATTGTCAAAACGTGTTTTTCAGCAGAAATAAACACGTTTTGGCATCTTTGGTCACCACCATGTAACTTATAGGGCAGGAACAGCACAGTTTTCAAAACGTGTCTTTCATCCCGAAATAAACGCGTTTTCTCAGCCCTTAGAATCGCAGTGTAACTGCCTTTCTCAGAAGAGCACACTGAGTCAGCCCTTAACCTCAGTGATCTGAAATTGTCAAAACGTGTTTTTCAGCAGAAATAAACACGTTTTGGCAACTTTGGTCAGCACCATGTAACTTATAGGGCAGGAACAGCACAGTTTTCAAAACGTGTTTTTCAGCCCGAAATAAACGCTTTTTCTCAGCCCTTGGAATCGCAGTGTAACTGCCTGGCTCAGAAGAGCACACTGAGTCAGCCCTTATCCCCAGTGATCAGAAATTGTCAAAACGTGTTTTTCAGCAGAAATAAACACGTTTTGGCAACTTTGGTCACCCCCATGTAACTTATAGGGCAGGAACAGCACAGTTTTCAAAATGTGTTTTTCAGCCCAAAATAAACGCGTTTTCTCAGCCCTTAGAATCGCAGTGTAACTGCCTGGCTCAGAAGAGAACACTGAGTCAGCCCTTAACCCCAGTGATCAGAAATTGTCAAAACGTGTTTTTCAGCAGAAATAAACACGTTTTGGCAACTTTGGTCACCCCCATGTATCTTATACGGCAGGAACAGCACACTATTCAAAACGTGTTTTTCAGCCCGAAATAAACGCGTTTTCTCAGACCTTAGAATCGCAGTGTAACTGCGTGGCTAAGAAGAGCACACTGAGTCAGCCCTTAACCCCAGTGTGCAGAAATTGTCAAAACGTGTTTTTCAATAGAAATAAACACGTTTTGGCAACTTTGGTCACCACCATGTAACTTATAGGGCAGGAACAGCACAGTTTTCAAAACGTGTCTTTCAGCCCGAAATAAACGCGTTTTCTCAGCCCTTAGAATCGCAGTGTAACTGCCTGGCTCAGAAGAGGACACTGAGTCAGCCCTTAACCTCAGTGATCTGAAATTGTCAAAACGTGTTTTTCAGCAGAAATAAACACGTTTTGGCAACTTTGGTCAGCACCATGTAACTTATAGGGCAGGAACAGCACAGTTTTCAAAACGTGTTTTTCAGCCCGAAATAAACGCTTTTTCTCAGCCCTTGGAATCGCAGTGTAACTGCCTGGCTCAGAAGAGCACACTGAGTCAGCCCTTATCCCCAGTGATCAGAAATTGTCAAAACGTGTTTTTCAGCAGAAATAAACACGTTTTGGCAACTTTGGTCACCCCCATGTAACTTATAGGGCAGGAACAGCACAGTTTTCAAAATGTGTTTTTCAGCCCAAAATAAACGCGTTTTCTCAGCCCTTAGAATCGCAGTGTAACTGCCTGGCTCAGAAGAGAACACTGAGTCAGCCCTTAACCCCAGTGATCAGAAATTGTCAAAACGTGTTTTTCAGCAGAAATAAACACGTTTTGGCAACTTTGGTCACCCCCATGTATCTTATACGGCAGGAACAGCACACTATTCAAAACGTGTTTTTCAGCCCGAAATAAACGCGTTTTCTCAGACCTTAGAATCGCAGTGTAACTGCGTGGCTAAGAAGAGCACACTGAGTCAGCCCTTAACCCCAGTGATCAGAAATTGTCAAAACGTGTTTTTCAGCAGAAATAAACACGTTTTGGCAACTTTGGTCACCCCCATGTAACTTATAGGGCAGGAACAGCACAGTTTTCAAAATGTGTTTTTCAGCCCGAAATAAACGCGTTTTCTCAGCCCTTAGAATCGCAGTGTAACTGCCTTTCTCAGAAGAGCACACTGAGTCAGCCCTTAACCCCAGTGTGCAGAAATTGTCAAAACGTGTTTTTCAGCAGAAATAAACACGTTTTGGCAACTTTGGTCACCACCATGTAACTTATAGGGCAGGAACAGCACAGTTTTCAAAACGTGTCTTTCAGCCCGAAATAAACGCGTTTTCTCAGCCCTTAGAATCGCAGTGTAACTGCCTGGCTCAGAAGAGGACACTGAGTCAGCCCTTAACCTCAGTGATCTGAAATTGTCAAAACGTGTTTTTCAGCAGAAATAAACACGTTTTGGCAACTTTGGTCAGCACCATGTAACTTATAGGGCAGGAACAGCACAGTTTTCAAAACGTGTTTTTCAGCCCGAAATAAACGCTTTTTCTCAGCCCTTGGAATCGCAGTGTAACTGCCTGGCTCAGAAGAGCACACTGAGTCAGCCCTTATCCCCAGTGATCAGAAATTGTCAAAACGTGTTTTTCAGCAGAAATAAACACGTTTTGGCAACTTTGGTCACCCCCATGTAACTTATAGGGCAGGAACAGCACAGTTTTCAAAATGTGTTTTTCGGCCCAAAATAAACGCGTTTTCTCAGCCCTTAGAATCGCAGTGTAACTGCCTGGCTCAGAAGAGAACACTGAGTCAGCCCTTAACCCCAGTGATCAGAAATTGTCAAAACGTGTTTTTCAGCAGAAATAAACACGTTTTGGCAACTTTGGTCACCCCCATGTATCTTATACGGCAGGAACAGCACACTATTCAAAACGTGTTTTTCAGCCCGAAATAAACGCGTTTTCTCAGACCTTAGAATCGCAGTGTAACTGCGTGGCTAAGAAGAGCACACTGAGTCAGCCCTTAACCCCAGTGTGCAGAAATTGTCAAAACGTGTTTTTCAACAGAAATAAACACGTTTTGGCAACTTTGGTCACCACCATGTAACTTATAGGGCAGGAAGAGCACAGTTTTCAAAACGTGTCTTTCAGCCCGAAATAAACGCGTTTTCTCAGCCCTTAGAATCGCAGTGTAACTGCCTTTCTCAGAAGAGCACACTGAGTCAGCCCTTAACCCCAGTGATCTGAAATTGTCAAAACGTGTTTTTCAGCAGAAATAAACACGTTTTGGCAACATTGGTCACCCCCATGTAACTTATAGGGCAGGAACAGCACAGTTTTCAAAACGTGTTTTTCAGCCCGAAATAAACGCTTTTTCTCAGCCCTTGGAATCGCAGTGCAACTGCCTGGCTCAGAAGAGCACACTGAGTCAGCCCTTAACCCCAGTGATCAGAAATTGTCAAAAAATGTTTTTCAGCAGAAATAAAAACGTTTTGGCAACTTTGTTCACCCCCATGTAACTTATACGGCAGGAACAGCACACTATTCAAAACGTGTTTTTCAGCCCGAAATAAACGCGTTTTCTCAGACCTTAGAATCGCAGTGTAACTGCCTGGCTAAGAAGAGCACACTGAGTCAGCCCTTAACCCCAGTGTGCAGAAATTGTCAAAACGTGTTTTTCAGCAGAAATAAACACGTTTTGGCAACTTTGGTCACCCCCATGTAACTTATAGGGCAGGAACAGCACAGTTTTCAAAACGTGTTTTTCAGCCCGAAATAAACGCTTTTTCTCAGCCCTTGGAATCGCAGTGCAACTGCCTGGCTCAGAAGAGCACACTGAGTCAGCCCTTAACCCCAGTGATCAGAAATTGTCAAAACGTGTTTTTCAGCAGAAATAAACACGTTTTGGCAACTTTGGTCACCCCCATGTAACTTATAGGGCAGGAACAGCACAGTTTTCAAAATGTGTTTTTCAGCCCGAAATAAACGCGTTTTCTCAGCCCTTAGAATCGCAGTGTAACTGCCTTTCTCAGAAGAGCACACTGAGTCAGCCCTTAACCCCAGTGTGCAGAAATTGTCAAAACGTGTTTTTCAGCAGAAATAAACACGTTTTGGCAACTTTGGTCACCACCATGTAACTTATAGGGCAGGAACAGCACAGTTTTCAAAACGTGTCTTTCAGCCCGAAATAAACGCGTTTTCTCAGCCCTTAGAATCGCAGTGTAACTGCGTGGCTAAGAAGAGCACACTGAGTCAGCCCTTAACCCCAGTGTGCAGAAATTGTCAAAACGTGTTTTTCAACAGAAATAAACACGTTTTGGCAACTTTGGTCACCACCATGTAACTTATAGGGCAGGAACAGCACAGTTTTCAAAACGTGTCTTTCAGCCCGAAATAAACGCGTTTTCTCAGCCCTTAGAATCGCAGTGTAACTGCCTTTCTCAGAAGAGCACACTGAGTCAGCCCTTAACCCCAGTGATCTGAAATTGTCAAAACGTGTTTTTCAGCAGAAATAAACACGTTTTGGCAACATTGGTCACCCCATGTAACTTATAGGGCAGGAACAGCACAGTTTTCAAAACGTGTCTTTCAGCCCGAAATAAACGCGTTTTCTCAGCCCTTAGAATCGCAGTGTAACTGCCTGGCTCAGAAGAGGACACTGAGTCAGCCCTTAACCTCAGTGATCTGAAATTGTCAAAACGTGTTTTTCAGCAGAAATAAACACGTTTTGGCAACTTTGGTCAGCACCATGTAACTTATAGGGCAGGAACAGCACAGTTTTCAAAACGTGTTTTTCAGCCCGAAATAAACGCGTTTTCTCAGACCTTGGAATCGCAGTGTAACTGCCTGGCTCAGAAGAGCACACTGAGTCAGCCCTTATCCCCAGTGATCAGAAATTGTCAAAACGTGTTTTTCAGCAGAAATAAACACGTTTTGGCAACTTTGGTCACCCCCATGTAACTTATAGGGCAGGAACAGCACAGTTTTCAAAATGTGTTTTTCAGCCCAAAATAAACGCGTTTTCTCAGCCCTTAGAATCGCAGTGTAACTGCCTGGCTCAGAAGAGAACACTGAGTCAGCCCTTAACCCCAGTGATCAGAAATTGTCAAAACGTGTTTTTCAGCAGAAATAAACACGTTTTGGCAACTTTGGTCACCCCCATGTATCTTATACGGCAGGAACAGCACACTATTCAAAACGTGTTTTTCAGCCCGAAATAAACGCGTTTTCTCAGACCTTAGAATCGCAGTGTAACTGCGTGGCTAAGAAGAGCACACTGAGTCAGCCCTTAACCCCAGTGTGCAGAAATTGTCAAAACGTGTTTTTCAACAGAAATAAACACGTTTTGGCAACTTTGGTCACCACCATGTAACTTATAGGGCAGGAACAGCACAGTTTTCAAAACGTGTCTTTCAGCCCGAAATAAACGCGTTTTCTCAGCCCTTAGAATCGCAGTGTAACTGCCTGGCTAAGAAGAGCACACTGAGTCAGCCCTTAACCCCAGTGTGCAGAAATTGTCAAAACGTGTTTTTCAGCAGAAATAAACACGTTTTGGCAACTTTGGTCACCACCATGTAACTTATAGGGCAGGAACAGCACAGTTTTCAAAACGTGTCTTTCAGCCCGAAATAAACGCGTTTTCTCAGCCCTTGGAATCGCCGTGTAACTGCCTGGCTCAGAAGAGCACACTGAGTCAGCCCTTAACCGCAGTGATCAGAAATTGTCAAAACGTGTTTTTCAGCAGAAATAAACACGTTTTGGCAACTTTGGTCACCCCCATGTAACTTATAGGGCAGGAACAGCACAGTTTTCAAAACGTGTCTTTCATCCCGAAATAAACGCGTTTTCTCAGCCCTTAGAATCGCAGTGTAACTGCCTTTCTCAGAAGAGCACACTGAGTCAGCCCTTAACCCCAGTGATCTGAAATTGTCAAAACGTGTTTTTCAGCAGAAATAAACACGTTTTGGCAACTTTGGTCACCCCCATGTAACTTATAGGGCAGGAACAGCACAGTTTTCAAAACGTGTTTTTCAGCCCGAAATAAACGCTTTTTCTCAGCCCTTGGAATCGCAGTGCAACTGCCTGGCTCAGAAGAGCACACTGAGTCAGCCCTTAACCCCAGTGATCAGAAATTGTCAAAACGTGTTTTTCAGCAGAAATAAACACGTTTTGGCAACTTTGGTCACCCCCATGTAACTTATAGGGCAGGAACAGCACAGTTTTCAAAATGTGTTTTTCAGCCCGAAATAAACGCGTTTTCTCAGCCCTTAGAATCGCAGTGTAACTGCCTTTCTCAGAAGAGCACACTGAGTCAGCCCTTAACCCCAGTGTGCAGAAATTGTCAAAACGTGTTTTTCAGCAGAAATAAACACGTTTTGGCAACTTTGGTCACCACCATGTAACTTATAGGGCAGGAACAGCACAGTTTTCAAAACGTGTCTTTCAGCCCGAAATAAACGCGTTTTCTCAGCCCTTAGAATCGCAGTGTAACTGCCTGGCTCAGAAGAGGACACTGAGTCAGCCCTTAACCTCAGTGATCTGAAATTGTCAAAACGTGTTTTTCAGCAGAAATAAACACGTTTTGGCAACTTTGGTCAGCACCATGTAACTTATAGGGCAGGAACAGCACAGTTTTCAAAACGTGTTTTTCAGCCCGAAATAAACGCTTTTTCTCAGCCCTTGGAATCGCAGTGTAACTGCCTGGCTCAGAAGAGCACACTGAGTCAGCCCTTATCCCCAGTGATCAGAAATTGTCAAAACGTGTTTTTCAGCAGAAATAAACACGTTTTGGCAACTTTGGTCACCCCCATGTAACTTATAGGGCAGGAACAGCACAGTTTTCAAAATGTGTTTTTCAGCCCAAAATAAACGCGTTTTCTCAGCCCTTAGAATCGCAGTGTAACTGCCTGGCTCAGAAGAGAACACTGAGTCAGCCCTTAACCCCAGTGATCAGAAATTGTCAAAACGTGTTTTTCAGCAGAAATAAACACGTTTTGGCAACTTTGGTCACCCCCATGTATCTTATACGGCAGGAACAGCACACTATTCAAAACGTGTTTTTCAGCCCGAAATAAACGCGTTTTCTCAGACCTTAGAATCGCAGTGTAACTGCGTGGCTAAGAAGAGCACACTGAGTCAGCCCTTAACCCCAGTGTGAAGAAATTGTCAAAACGTGTTTTTCAACAGAAATAAACACGTTTTGGCAACTTTGGTCACCACCATGTAACTTATAGGGCAGGAACAGCACAGTTTTCAAAACGTGTCTTTCAGCCCGAAATAAACGCGTTTTCTCAGCCCTTAGAATCGCAGTGTAACTGCCTTTCTCAGAAGAGCACACTGAGTCAGCCCTTAACCCCAGTGATCTGAAATTGTCAAAACGTGTTTTTCAGCAGAAATAAACACGTTTTGGCAACATTGGTCACCCCCATGTAACTTATAGGGCAGGAACAGCACAGTTTTCAAAACGTGTTTTTCAGCCCGAAATAAACGCTTTTTCTCAGCCCTTGGAATCGCAGTGCAACTGCCTGGCTCAGAAGAGCACACTGAGTCAGCCCTTAACCCCAGTGATCAGAAATTGTCAAAAAATGTTTTTCAGCAGAAATAAAAACGTTTTGGCAACTTTGTTCACCCCCATGTAACTTATACGGCAGGAACAGCACACTATTCAAAACGTGTTTTTCAGCCCGAAATAAACGCGTTTTCTCAGACCTTAGAATCGCAGTGTAACTGCCTGGCTAAGAAGAGCACACTGAGTCAGCCCTTAACCCCAGTGTGCAGAAATTGTCAAAACGTGTTTTTCAGCAGAAATAAACACGTTTTGGCAACTTTGGTCACCACCATGTAACTTATAGGGCAGGAACAGCACAGTTTTCAAAACGTGTTTTTCAGCACGAAATAAATGCTTTTTCTCAGCCCTTGGAATCGCCGTGTAACTGCCTGGCTCAGAAGAGCACACTGAGTCAGCCCTTAACCGCAGTGATCAGAAATTGTCAAAACGTGTTTTTCAGCAGAAATAAACACGTTTTGGCAACTTTGGTCACCCCCATGTAACTTATAGGGCAGGAACAGCACAGTTTTCAAAATGTGTTTTTCAGCCCGAAATAAACGCTTTTTCTCAGCCCTTGGAATCGCAGTGCAACTGCCTGGCTCAGAAGAGCACACTGAGTCAGCCCTTAACCCCAGTGATCAGAAATTGTCAAAAAATGTTTTTCAGCAGAAATAAAAACGTTTTGGCAACTTTGGTCATCCCCATGTAACTTATACGGCAGGAACAGCACACTATTCAAAACGTGTTTTTCAGCCCGAAATAAACGCGTTTTCTCAGACCTTAGAATCGCAGTGTAACTGCGTGGCTAAGAAGAGCACACTGAGTCATCCCTTAACCCCAGTGTGCAGAAATTGTCAAAACGTGTTTTTCAGCAGAAATAAACACGTTTTGGCATCTTTGGTCACCACCATGTAACTTATAGGGCAGGAACAGCACAGTTTTCAAAACGTGTCTTTCATCCCGAAATAAACGCGTTTTCTCAGCCCTTAGAATCGCAGTGTAACTGCCTTTCTCAGAAGAGCACACTGAGTCAGCCCTTAACCCCAGTGATCTGAAATTGTCAAAACGTGTTTTTCAGCAGAAATAAACACGTTTTGGCAACTTTGGTCACCCCCATGTATCTTATACGGCAGGAACAGCACACTATTCAAAACGTGTTTTTCAGCCCGAAATAAACGCGTTTTCTCAGACCTTAGAATCGCAGTGTAACTGCGTGGCTAAGAAGAGCACACTGAGTCAGCCCTTAACCCCAGTGTGCAGAAATTGTCAAAACGTGTTTTTCAACAGAAATAAACACGTTTTGGCAACTTTGGTCACCACCATGTAACTTATAGGGCAGGAACAGCACAGTTTTCAAAACGTGTCTTTCAGCCCGAAATAAACGCGTTTTCTCAGCCCTTAGAATCGCAGTGTAACTGCCTTTCTCAGAAGAGCACACTGAGTCAGCCCTTAACCCCAGTGATCTGAAATTGTCAAAACGTGTTTTTCAGCAGAAATAAACACGTTTTGGCAACATTGGTCACCCCCATGTAACTTATAGGGCAGGAACAGCACAGTTTTCAAAACGTGTCTTTCAGCCCGAAATAAACGCGTTTTCTCAGCCCTTAGAATCGCAGTGTAACTGCCTGGCTCAGAAGAGGACACTGAGTCAGCCCTTAACCTCAGTGATCTGAAATTGTCAAAACGTGTTTTTCAGCAGAAATAAAAACGTTTTGGCAACTTTGGTCAGCACCATGTAACTTATAGGGCAGGAACAGCACAGTTTTCAAAACGTGTTTTTCAGCCCGAAATAAACGCTTTTTCTCAGCCCTTGGAATCGCAGTGTAACTGCCTGGCTCAGAAGAGCACACTGAGTCAGCCCTTATCCCCAGTGATCAGAAATTGTCAAAACGTGTTTTTCAGCAGAAATAAACACGTTTTGGCAACTTTGGTCACCCCCATGTAACTTATAGGGCAGGAACAGCACAGTTTTCAAAATGTGTTTTTCAGCCCAAAATAAACGCGTTTTCTCAGCCCTTAGAATCGCAGTGTAACTGCCTGGCTCAGAAGAGAACACTGAGTCAGCCCTTAACCCCAGTGATCAGAAATTGTCAAAACGTGTTTTTCAGCAGAAATAAACACGTTTTGGCAACTTTGGTCACCCCCATGTATCTTATACGGCAGGAACAGCACACTATTCAAAACGTGTTTTTCAGCCCGAAATAAACGCGTTTTCTCAGACCTTAGAATCGCAGTGTAACTGCGTGGCTAAGAAGAGCACACTGAGTCAGCCCTTAACCCCAGTGATCAGAAATTGTCAAAACGTGTTTTTCAGCAGAAATAAACACGTTTTGGCAACTTTGGTCACCCCCATGTAACTTATAGGGCAGGAACAGCACAGTTTTCAAAATGTGTTTTTCAGCCCGAAATAAACGCGTTTTCTCAGCCCTTAGAATCGCAGTGTAACTGCCTTTCTCAGAAGAGCACACTGAGTCAGCCCTTAACCCCAGTGTGCAGAAATTGTCAAAACGTGTTTTTCAGCAGAAATAAACACGTTTTGGCAACTTTGGTCACCCCCATGTATCTTATACGGCAGGAACAGCACACTATTCAAAACGTGTTTTTCAGCCCGAAATAAACGCGTTTTCTCAGACCTTAGAATCGCAGTGTAACTGCGTGGCTAAGAAGAGCACACTGAGTCAGCCCTTAACCCCAGTGTGCAGAAATTGTCAAAACGTGTTTTTCAACAGAAATAAACACGTTTTGGCAACTTTGGTCACCACCATGTAACTTATAGGGCAGGAACAGCACAGTTTTCAAAACGTGTCTTTCAGCCCGAAATAAACGCGTTTTCTCAGCCCTTAGAATCGCAGTGTAACTGCCTTTCTCAGAAGAGCACACTGAGTCAGCCCTTAATCCCAGTGTGCAGAAATTGTCAAAACGTGTTTTTCAGCAGAAATAAACACGTTTTGGCAACTTTGGTCACCACCATGTAACTTATAGGGCAGGAACAGCACAGTTTTCAAAACGTGTTTTTCAGCACGAAATAAACGCTTTTTCTCAGCCCTTGGAATCGCCGTGTAACTGCCTGGCTCAGAAGAGCACACTGAGTCAGCCCATAACCGCAGTGATCAGAAATTGTCAAAACGTGTTTTTCAGCAGAAATAAACACGTTTTGGCAACTTTGGTCACCCCCATGTAACTTATAGGGCAGGAACAGCACAGTTTTCAAAATGTGTTTTTCAGCCCGAAATAAACGCTTTTTCTCAGCCCTTGGAATCGCAGTGCAACTGCCTGGCTCAGAAGAGCACACTGAGTCAGCCCTTAACCCCAGTGATCAGAAATTGTCAAAAAATGTTTTTCAGCAGAAATAAAAACGTTTTGGCAACTTTGGTCATCCCCATGTAACTTATACGGCAGGAACAGCACACTATTCAAAACGTGTTTTTCAGCCCGAAATAAACGCGTTTTCTCAGACCTTAGAATCGCAGTGTAACTGCGTGGCTAAGAAGAGCACACTGAGTCAGCCCTTAACCCCAGTGTGCAGAAATTGTCAAAACGTGTTTTTCAGCAGAAATAAACACGTTTTGGCATCTTTGGTCACCACCATGTAACTTATAGGGCAGGAACAGCACAGTTTTCAAAACGTGTTTTTCAGCCCGAAATAAACGCGTTTTCTCAGCCCTTAGAATCGCAGTGTAACTGCCATTCTCAGAAGAGCACACTGAGTCAGCCCTTAACCCCAGTGTGCAGAAGTTGTCAAAACGTGTTTTTCAGCAGAAATGAACACGTTTTGGCAACTTTGGTCACCACCATGTAACTTATAGGGCAGGAACAGCACAGTTTTCAAAACGTGTTTTTCAGCCCGACATAAACGCTTTTTCTCAGCCCTTGGAATCGCCGTGTAACTGCCTGGCTCAGAAGAGCACACTGAGTCAGCCCTTAACCCCAGTGTGCAGAAATTGTCAAAACGTGTTTTTCAGCAGAAATAAACACGTTTCGGCAACTTGGGTCACCCCCTGTAAGTTATACGGCAGGAACAGCACAGTTTTCAAAACGTGTTTTTCAGCCAGAAATAAACGCGTTTTCTCAGCCCTTGGAATCGCAGTGTAACTGCCTGGCTCAGAAGAGCCCACTGAATCATCCCTTAATCCCAGTGATCAGAAATTGTCAAAACGTGTTTTTCACCCGAAATAAAAGCTTTTTCTCAGCCCTTGGAATCGCAGTGTAACTGCCTGGCTCAGAAGAGCACACTGAGTCAGCCCTTAACCGCAGTGATCAGAAATTGTCAAAACGTGTTTTTCAGCAGAAATAAACACGTTTTGGCAACTTTGGTCACCCCCATGTAACTTATAGGGCAGGAACAGCACAGTTTTCAAAATGTGTTTTTCAGCCCGAAATAAACGCGTTTTCTCAGCCCTTAGAATCGCAGTGTAACTGCCTGGCTCAGAAAGGACACTGAGTCAGCCCTTAACCTCAGTGATCTGAAATTGTAAAAACGTGTTTTTCAGCAGAAATAAACACGTTTTGGCAACTTTGGTCAGCACCATGTAACTTATAGGGCAGGAACAGCACAGTTTTCAAAACGTGTTTTTCAGCTCGAAATAAACGCGTTTTCT
The DNA here is from genome assembly GCF_055471065.1 of Atractosteus spatula. NCBI lineage: Eukaryota > Metazoa > Chordata > Actinopteri > Semionotiformes > Lepisosteidae > Atractosteus > Atractosteus spatula. Next base: position 2,371,796 of record NC_142722.1, read on the forward strand.
CAGCCCTTGGAATCGCAGTGTAACTGCCTGGCTCAGAATAGCACACTGAGTCAGCCCTTAACCCCAGTGTGCAGAAATTGTCAAAACATGTTTTTCAGCAGAAATAAACACGTTTTGGCAACTTTGGTCACCACCATGTAACTTATAGGGCAGGAACAGCACAGTTTTCAAAACGTGTTTTTCAGCCCGAAATAAACGCTTTTTCTCAGCCCTTAGAATCGCAGTGTAACTGCCTGGCTCAGAAGAGCACACTGAGTCAGCCCTTAACCCCAGTGTGCAGAAATTGTCAAAACGTGTTTTTCAGCAGAAATAAACACGTTTTGGCAACTTTGGTCACCACCATGTAACTTATAGGGCAGGAACAGCACAGTTTTCAAAACGTGTTTTTCAGCCCCAAATAAACGCTTTTTCTCACCCCTTGGAATCGCAGTGTAACTGCCTGGCTCAGAAGAGCACACTGAGTCAGCCCTTAACCCCAGTGATCAGAAATTGTCAAAACGTGTTTTTCAGCAGAAATAAACACGTTTTGGCAACTTTGGTCACCCCCATGTAACTTATAGGGCAGGAACAGCACAGTTTTCAAAATTTGTTTTCCAGCCCGAAATAAACGCGTTTTCTCAGCCCTTAGAATCGCAGTGTAACTGCCTGGCTCAGAACAGCACACTGAGTCAGCCCTTAACCTCAGTGATCTGAAATTGTCAAAACGTGTTTTTCAGCAGAAATAAACACGTTTTGGCAAGTTTGGTCACCCCCATGTAACTTATAGGGCAGGAACAGCACAGTTTTCAAAACGTGTTTTTCAGCCCGAAATAAACGCGTTTTCTCAGCCCTTGGAATCGCAATGTATCTTCCTGGCTCAGAAGAGCACACTGAGTCAGCCCTTAACCCCAGTGTGCAGAAATTGTCAAAACGTGTTTTTCAGCAGAAATAAACACGTTTCGGCAACTTGGGTCACCCCCTGTAAGTTATACGGCAGGAACAGCACAGTTTTCAAAACGTGTTTTTCAGCCTGAAATAAACGCGTTTTCTCAGCCTTTGGAATCGCAGTGTAACTGCCTGGCTCAGAAGAGCACACTGAGTCAGCCCTTAACCCCAGTGATCAGAAATTGTCAAAACGTGTTTTTCAGCAGAAATAAACACGTTTTGGCAACTTTGGTCACCCCCATGTAAGTTATAGGGCAGGAACAGCACAGTTTTCAAAACGTGTTTTTCACCCGAAATAAAAGCTTTTTCTCAGCCCTTGGAATCGCAGTGTAACTGCCTGGCTCAGAAGAGCACACTGAGTCAGCCCTTAACCGCAGTGATCAGAAATTGTCAAAACGTGTTTTTCAGCAGAAATAAACACGTTTTGGCAACTTTGGTCACCCCCATGTAACTTATAGGGCAGGAACAGCACAGTTTTCAAAACGTGTTTTTCAGCCCGAAATAAACGCGTTTTCTCAGACCTTAGAATCGCAGTGTAACTGCGTGGCTAAGAAGAGCACACTGAGTCAGCCCTTAACCCCAGTGTGCAGAAATTGTCAAAACGTGTTTTTCAGCAGAAATAAACACGTTTTGGCATCTTTGGTCACCACCATGTAACTTATAGGGCAGGAACAGCACAGTTTTCAAAACGTGTCTTTCATCCCGAAATAAACGCGTTTTCTCAGCCCTTGGAATCGCAGTGTAACTGCCTGGCTCAGAAGAGCACACTGAGTCAGCCCTTAACCCCAGTGATCAGAAATTGTCAAAACGTGTTTTTCAGCAGAAATAAACACGTTTTGGCAACTTTGGTCACCCCCATATAACTTATAGGGCAGGAACAGCACAGTTTTCAAAACGTGTTTTTCAGCCCGAAATAAACGCTTTTTCTCAGCCCTTGGAATCGCAGTGCAACTGCCTGGCTCAGAAGAGCACACTGAGTCAGCCCTTAACCCCAGTGATCAGAAATTGTCAAAACGTGTTTTTCAGCAGAAATAAACACGTTTTGGCAACTTTGGTCACCCCCATGTAACTTATAGGGCAGGAACAGCACAGTTTTCAAAATGTGTTTTTCAGCCCGAAATAAACGCTTTTTCTCAGCCCTTGGAATCGCAGTGCAACTGCCTGGCTCAGAAGAGCACACTGAGTCAGCCCTTAACCCCAGTGATCAGAAATTGTCAAAAAATGTTTTTCAGCAGAAATAAAAACGTTTTGGCAACTTTGGTCATCCCCATGTAACTTATACGGCAGGAACAGCACACTATTCAAAACGTGTTTTTCAGCCCGAAATAAACGCGTTTTCTCAGACCTTAGAATCGCAGTGTAACTGCGTGGCTAAGAAGAGCACACTGAGTCATCCCTTAACCCCAGTGTGCAGAAATTGTCAAAACGTGTTTTTCAGCAGAAATAAACACGTTTTGGCATCTTTGGTCACCACCATGTAACTTATAGGGCAGGAACAGCACAGTTTTCAAAACGTGTCTTTCATCCCGAAATAAACGCGTTTTCTCAGCCCTTAGAATCGCAGTGTAACTGCCTTTCTCAGAAGAGCACACTGAGTCAGCCCTTAACCCCAGTGATCTGAAATTGTCAAAACGTGTTTTTCAGCAGAAATAAACACGTTTTGGCAACTTTGGTCACCCCCATGTAACTTATAGGGCAGGAACAGCACAGTTTTCAAAACGTGTTTTTCAGCCCGAAATAAACGCTTTTTCTCAGCCTTTGGAATCGCAGTGCAACTGCCTGGCTCAGAAGAGCACACTGAGTCAGCCCTTAACCCCAGTGATCAGAAATTGTCAAAACGTGTTTTTCAGCAGAAATAAACACGTTTTGGCAACTTTGGTCACCCCCATGTAACTTATAGGGCAGGAACAGCACAGTTTTCAAAATGTGTTTTTCAGCCCGAAATAAACGCGTTTTCTCAGCCCTTAGAATCGCAGTGTAACTGCCTTTCTCAGAAGAGCACACTGAGTCAGCCCTTAACCCCAGTGTGCAGAAATTGTCAAAACGTGTTTTTCAGCAGAAATAAACACGTTTTGGCAACTTTGGTCACCACCATGTAACTTATAGGGCAGGAACAGCACAGTTTTCAAAACGTGTCTTTCAGCCCGAAATAAACGCGTTTTCTCAGCCCTTAGAATCGCAGTGTAACTGCCTGGCTCAGAAGAGGACACTGAGTCAGCCCTTAACCTCAGTGATCTGAAATTGTCAAAACGTGTTTTTCAGCAGAAATAAACACGTTTTGGCAACTTTGGTCAGCACCATGTAACTTATAGGGCAGGAACAGCACAGTTTTCAAAACGTGTTTTTCAGCCCGAAATAAACGCTTTTTCTCAGCCCTTGGAATCGCAGTGTAACTGCCTGGCTCAGAAGAGCACACTGAGTCAGCCCTTATCCCCAGTGATCAGAAATTGTCAAAACGTGTTTTTCAGCAGAAATAAACACGTTTTGGCAACTTTGGTCACCCCCATGTAACTTATAGGGCAGGAACAGCACAGTTTTCAAAACGTGTTTTTCAGCCCGAAATAAACGCGTTTTCTCAGTCCTTAGAATCGCAGTGTAACTGCCTGGCTCAGAAGAGCACACTGAGTCAGCCCTTAACCCCAGTGATCAGAAATTGTCAAAACGTGTTTTTCAGCAGAAATAAACACGTTTTGGCAACTTTGGTCACCACCATGTAAGTTATAGGGCAGGAACAGCACAGTTTTCAAAACGTGTTTTTCACCCGAAATAAAAGCTTTTTCTCAGCTTTTGGAATCGCAGTGTAACTGCCTGGCTCAGAAGAGCACACTGAGTCAGCCCTTAACCGCAGTGATCAGAAATTGTCAAAACGTGTTTTTCAGCAGAAATAAACACGTTTTGGCAACTTTGGTCACCCCCATGTAACTTATAGGGCAGGAACAGCACAGTTTTCAAAACGTGTTTTTCAGCCCGAAATAAACACGTTTTCTCAGCCCTTAGAATCGCAGTGTAACTGCCTGGCTCAGAAAGGACACTGAGTCAGCCCTTAACCTCAGTGATCTGAAATTGTAAAAACGTGTTTTTCAGCAGAAATAAACACGTTTTGGAAACTTTGGTCAGCACCATGTAACTTATAGGGCAGGAACAGCACAGTTTTCAAAACGTGTTTTTCAGCTCGAAATAAACGCGTTTTCTCAGCCTTTGGAATCGCAGTGTAACTGCCTGGCTCAGAAGAGCACACTGAGTCAGCCCTTAACCCCAGTGTGCAGAAATTGTCAAAACATGTTTTTCAGCAGAAATAAACACGTTTTGGCAACTTTGGTCACCACCATGTAACTTATAGGGCAGGAACAGCACAGTTTTCAAAACGTGTTTTTCAGCCCGAAATAAACGCTTTTTCTCAGCCCTTAGAATCGCAGTGTAACTGCCTGGCTCAGAAGAGCACACTGAGTCAGCCCTTAACCCCAGTGTGCAGAAATTGTCAAAACGTGTTTTTCAGCAGAAATAAACACATTTTGGAAACTTTGGTCACCACCATGTAACTTATAGGGCAGGAACAGCACAGTTTTCAAAACGTGTTTTTCAGCCCCAAATAAACGCTTTTTCTCACCCCTTGGAATCGCAGTGTAACTGCCTGGCTCAGAAGAGCACACTGAGTCAGCCCTTAACCCCAGTGATCAGAAATTGTCAAAACGTGTTTTTCAGCAGAAATAAACACGTTTTGGCAAGTTTGGTCACCCCCATGTAACTTATAGGGCAGGAACAGCACCGTTTTCAAAACGTGTTTTTCAGCCCGAAATAAACGCTTTTTCTCAGCCCTTGGAATCGCAATGTATCTTCGTGGCTCAGAAGAGCACACTGAGTCAGCCCTTAACCCCAGTGTGCAGAAATTGTCAAAACGTGTTTTTCAGCAGAAATAAACACGTTTTGGCAACTTTGGTCACCACCATGTAACTTATAGGGCAGGAACAGCACAGTTTTCAAAACGTGTTTTTCAGCCCGACATAAACGCTTTTTCTCAGCCCTTGGAATCGCAGTGTAACTGCCTGGCTCAGAAGAGCACACTGAGTCAGCCCTTAACCCCAGTGTGCAGAAATTGTCAAAACGTGTTTTTCAGCAGAAATAAACACGTTTCGGCAACTTGGGTCACCCCCTGTAAGTTATACGGCAGGAACAGCACAGTTTTCAAAACGTGTTTTTCAGCCTGAAATAAACGCGTTTTCTCAGCCTTTGGAATCGCAGTGTAACTGCCTGGCTCAGAAGAGCTCACTGAGTCAGCCCTTAACCCCAGTGATCAGAAATTGTCAAAACGTGTTTTCCAGCAGAAATAAACACGTTTTGGCAACTTTGGTCACCCCCATGTAAGTTATAGGGCAGGAACAGCACAGTTTTCAAAACGTGTTTTTCACCCGAAATAAAAGCTTTTTCTCAGCCCTTGGAATCGCAGTGTAACTGCCTGGCTCAGAAGAGCACACTGAATCAGCCCTTAACCCCAGTGATCAGAAATTGTCAAAACGTGTTTTTCAGCAGAAATAAAAACGTTTTGGCAACTTTGGTCACCCCCATGTAACTTATAGGGCAGGAACAGCACAGTTTTCAAAACGTGTTTTTCAGCCCGAAATAAACGCGTTTTCTCAGCCCTTGGAATCGCAGTGTAACTGCCTGGCTCAGAAGAGCACACTGAGTCAGCCCTTAACCCCAGTGATCAGAAATTGTCAAAACGTGTTTTTCAGCAGAAATAAACACGTTTTGGCAACTTTGGTCACCCCCATGTAAGTTATAGGGCAGGAACAGCACAGTTTTCAAAATTTGTTTTTCAGCCCGAAATAAACGCGTTTTCTCAGCCCTTAGAATCGCAGTGTAACTGCCTGGCTCAGAACAGCACACTGAGTCAGCCCTTAACCTCAGTGATCTGAAATTGTCAAAACGTGTTTTTCAGCAGAAATAAACACGTTTTGGCAAGTTTGGTCACCCCCATGTAACTTATAGGGCAGGAACAGCACAGTTTTCAAAACGTGTTTTTCAGCCCGAAATAAACGCTTTTTCTCAGCCCTTGGAATCGCAATGTATCTTCCTGGCTCAGAAGAGCACACTGAGTCAGCCCTTAACCCCAGTGTGCAGAAATTGTCAAAACGTGTTTTTCAGCAGAAATAAACACGTTTTGGCAACTTTGGTCACCCCCATGTAAGTTATAGGGCAGGAACAGCACAGTTTTCAAAACGTGTTTTTCACCCGAAATAAAAGCTTTTTCTCAGCCCTTGGAATCGCAGTGTAACTGCCTGGCTCAGAAGAGCACACTGAATCAGCCCTTAACCCCAGTGATCAGAAATTGTCAAAACTTGTTTTTCAGCAGAAATAAAAACATTTTGGCAACTTTGGTCACCCCCATGTAACTTATAGGGCAGGAACAGCACAGTTTTCAAAACGTGTTTTTCAGCCCGAAATAAACGCGTTTTCTCAGCCCTTAGAATCGCAGTGTAACTGCCTTTCTCAGAAGAGCACACTGAGTCAGCCCTTAACCCCAGTGTGCAGAAATTGTCAAAACGTGTTTTTCAGCAGAAATAAACACGTTTTGGCAACTTTGGTCACCACCATGTAACTTATAGGGCAGGAACAGCACAGTTTTCAAAACGTGTTTTTCAGCACGAAATAAACGCTTTTTCTCAGCCCTTGGAATCGCCGTGTAACTGCCTGGCTCAGAAGAGCACACTGAGTCAGCCCTTAACCGCAGTGATCAGAAATTGTCAAAACGTGTTTTTCAGCAGAAATAAACACGTTTTGGCAACTTTGGTCACCCCCATGTAACTTATAGGGCAGGAACAGCACAGTTTTCAAAATGTGTTTTTCAGCCCGAAATAAACGCTTTTTCTCAGCCCTTGGAATCGCAGTGCAACTGCCTGGCTCAGAAGAGCACACTGAGTCAGCCCTTAACCCCAGTGATCAGAAATTGTCAAAAAATGTTTTTCAGCAGAAATAAAAACGTTTTGGCAACTTTGGTCATCCCCATGTAACTTATACGGCAGGAACAGCACACTATTCAAAACGTGTTTTTCAGCCCGAAATAAACGCGTTTTCTCAGACCTTAGAATCGCAGTGTAACTGCGTGGCTAAGAAGAGCACACTGAGTCATCCCTTAACCCCAGTGTGCAGAAATTGTCAAAACGTGTTTTTCAGCAGAAATAAACACGTTTTGGCATCTTTGGTCACCACCATGTAACTTATAGGGCAGGAACAGCACAGTTTTCAAAACGTGTCTTTCATCCCGAAATAAACGCGTTTTCTCAGCCCTTAGAATCGCAGTGTAACTGCCTTTCTCAGAAGAGCACACTGAGTCAGCCCTTAACCCCAGTGATCTGAAATTGTCAAAACGTGTTTTTCAGCAGAAATAAACACGTTTTGGCAACTTTGGTCACCCCCATGTATCTTATACGGCAGGAACAGCACACTATTCAAAACGTGTTTTTCAGCCCGAAATAAACGCGTTTTCTCAGACCTTAGAATCGCAGTGTAACTGCGTGGCTAAGAAGAGCACACTGAGTCAGCCCTTAACCCCAGTGTGCAGAAATTGTCAAAACGTGTTTTTCAACAGAAATAAACACGTTTTGGCAACTTTGGTCACCACCATGTAACTTATAGGGCAGGAACAGCACAGTTTTCAAAACGTGTCTTTCAGCCCGAAATAAACGCGTTTTCTCAGCCCTTAGAATCGCAGTGTAACTGCCTTTCTCAGAAGAGCACACTGAGTCAGCCCTTAACCCCAGTGATCTGAAATTGTCAAAACGTGTTTTTCAGCAGAAATAAACACGTTTTGGCAACATTGGTCACCCCCATGTAACTTATAGGGCAGGAACAGCACAGTTTTCAAAACGTGTCTTTCAGCCCGAAATAAACGCGTTTTCTCAGCCCTTAGAATCGCAGTGTAACTGCCTGGCTCAGAAGAGGACACTGAGTCAGCCCTTAACCTCAGTGATCTGAAATTGTCAAAACGTGTTTTTCAGCAGAAATAAAAACGTTTTGGCAACTTTGGTCAGCACCATGTAACTTATAGGGCAGGAACAGCACAGTTTTCAAAACGTGTTTTTCAGCCCGAAATAAACGCTTTTTCTCAGCCCTTGGAATCGCAGTGTAACTGCCTGGCTCAGAAGAGCACACTGAGTCAGCCCTTATCCCCAGTGATCAGAAATTGTCAAAACGTGTTTTTCAGCAGAAATAAACACGTTTTGGCAACTTTGGTCACCCCCATGTAACTTATAGGGCAGGAACAGCACAGTTTTCAAAATGTGTTTTTCAGCCAAAAATAAACGCGTTTTCTCAGCCCTTAGAATCGCAGTGTAACTGCCTGGCTCAGAAGAGAACACTGAGTCAGCCCTTAACCCCAGTGATCAGAAATTGTCAAAACGTGTTTTTCAGCAGAAATAAACACGTTTTGGCAACTTTGGTCACCCCCATGTATCTTATACGGCAGGAACAGCACACTATTCAAAACGTGTTTTTCAGCCCGAAATAAACGCGTTTTCTCAGACCTTAGAATCGCAGTGTAACTGCGTGGCTAAGAAGAGCACACTGAGTCAGCCCTTAACCCCAGTGATCAGAAATTGTCAAAACGTGTTTTTCAGCAGAAATAAACACGTTTTGGCAACTTTGGTCACCCCCATGTAACTTATAGGGCAGGAACAGCACAGTTTTCAAAATGTGTTTTTCAGCCCGAAATAAACGCGTTTTCTCAGCCCTTAGAATCGCAGTGTAACTGCCTTTCTCAGAAGAGCACACTGAGTCAGCCCTTAACCCCAGTGTGCAGAAATTGTCAAAACGTGTTTTTCAGCAGAAATAAACACGTTTTGGCAACTTTGGTCACCACCATGTAACTTATAGGGCAGGAACAGCACAGTTTTCAAAACGTGTCTTTCAGCCCGAAATAAACGCGTTTTCTCAGCCCTTAGAATCGCAGTGTAACTGCCTGGCTCAGAAGAGGACACTGAGTCAGCCCTTAACCTCAGTGATCTGAAATTGTCAAAACGTGTTTTTCAGCAGAAATAAACACGTTTTGGCAACTTTGGTCAGCACCATGTAACTTATAGGGCAGGAACAGCACAGTTTTCAAAACGTGTTTTTCAGCCCGAAATAAACGCTTTTTCTCAGCCCTTGGAATCGCAGTGTAACTGCCTGGCTCAGAAGAGCACACTGAGTCAGCCCTTATCCCCAGTGATCAGAAATTGTCAAAACGTGTTTTTCAGCAGAAATAAACACGTTTTGGCAACTTTGGTCACCCCCATGTAACTTATAGGGCAGGAACAGCACAGTTTTCAAAATGTGTTTTTCAGCCCAAAATAAACGCGTTTTCTCAGCCCTTAGAATCGCAGTGTAACTGCCTGGCTCAGAAGAGAACACTGAGTCAGCCCTTAACCCCAGTGATCAGAAATTGTCAAAACGTGTTTTTCAGCAGAAATAAACACGTTTTGGCAACTTTGGTCACCCCCATGTATCTTATACGGCAGGAACAGCACACTATTCAAAACGTGTTTTTCAGCCCGAAATAAACGCGTTTTCTCAGACCTTAGAATCGCAGTGTAACTGCGTGGCTAAGAAGAGCACACTGAGTCAGCCCTTAACCCCAGTGTGCAGAAATTGTCAAAACGTGTTTTTCAACAGAAATAAACACGTTTTGGCAACTTTGGTCACCACCATGTAACTTATAGGGCAGGAACAGCACAGTTTTCAAAACGTGTCTTTCAGCCCGAAATAAACGCGTTTTCTCAGCCCTTAGAATCGCAGTGTAACTGCCTTTCTCAGAAGAGCACACTGAGTCAGCCCTTAACCCCAGTGATCTGAAATTGTCAAAACGTGTTTTTCAGCAGAAATAAACACGTTTTGGCAACATTGGTCACCCCCATGTAACTTATAGGGCAGGAACAGCACAGTTTTCAAAACGTGTTTTTCAGCCCGAAATAAACGCTTTTTCTCAGCCCTTGGAATCGCAGTGCAACTGCCTGGCTCAGAAGAGCACACTGAGTCAGCCCTTAACCCCAGTGATCAGAAATTGTCAAAAAATGTTTTTCAGCAGAAATAAAAACGTTTTGGCAACTTTGTTCACCCCCATGTAACTTATACGGCAGGAACAGCACACTATTCAAAACGTGTTTTTCAGCCCGAAATAAACGCGTTTTCTCAGACCTTAGAATCGCAGTGTAACTGCCTGGCTAAGAAGAGCACACTGAGTCAGCCCTTAACCCCAGTGTGCAGAAATTGTCAAAACGTGTTTTTCAGCAGAAATAAACACGTTTTGGCAACTTTGGTCACCACCATGTAACTTATAGGGCAGGAACAGCACAGTTTTCAAAACGTGTCTTTCAGCCCGAAATAAACGCGTTTTCTCAGCCCTTAGAATCGCAGTGTAACTGCCTTTCTCAGAAGAGCACACTGAGTCAGCCCTTAATCCCAGTGTGCAGAAATTGTCAAAACGTGTTTTTCAGCAGAAATAAACACGTTTTGGCAACTTTGGTCACCACCATGTAACTTATAGGGCAGGAACAGCACAGTTTTCAAAACGTGTTTTTCAGCACGAAATAAACGCTTTTTCTCAGCCCTTGGAATCGCCGTGTAACTGCCTGGCTCAGAAGAGCACACTGAGTCAGCCCTTAACCGCAGTGATCAGAAATTGTCAAAACGTGTTTTTCAGCAGAAATAAAAACGTTTTGGCAACTTTGGTCATCCCCATGTAACTTATACGGCAGGAACAGCACACTATTCAAAACGTGTTTTTCAGCCCGAAATAAACGCGTTTTCTCAGACCTTAGAATCGCAGTGTAACTGCGTGGCTAAGAAGAGCACACTGAGTCAGCCCTTAACCCCAGTGTGCAGAAATTGTCAAAACGTGTTTTTCAGCAGAAATAAACACGTTTTGGCATCTTTGGTCACCACCATGTAACTTATAGGGCAGGAACAGCACAGTTTTCAAAACGTGTTTTTCAGCCCGAAATAAACGCGTTTTCTCAGCCCTTAGAATCGCAGTGTAACTGCCATTCTCAGAAGAGCACACTGAGTCAGCCCTTAACCCCAGTGTGCAGAAGTTGTCAAAACGTGTTTTTCAGCAGAAATGAACACGTTTTGGCAACTTTGGTCACCACCATGTAACTTATAGGGCAGGAACAGCACAGTTTTCAAAACGTGTTTTTCAGCCCGACATAAACGCTTTTTCTCAGCCCTTGGAATCGCCGTGTAACTGCCTGGCTCAGAAGAGCACACTGAGTCAGCCCTTAACCCCAGTGTGCAGAAATTGTCAAAACGTGTTTTTCAGCAGAAATAAATACGTTTCGGCAACTTGGGTCACCCCCTGTAAGTTATACGGCAGGAACAGCACAGTTTTCAAAACGTGTTTTTCAGCCAGAAATAAACGCGTTTTCTCAGCCCTTGGAATCGCAGTGTAACTGCCTGGCTCAGAAGAGCCCACTGAATCATCCCTTAATCCCAGTGATCAGAAATTGTCAAAACGTGTTTTTCAGCAGATATAAACACGTTTTGGCAACTTTGGTCACCCCCATGTAAGTTATAGGGCAGGAACAGCACAGTTTTCAAAACGTGTTTTTCACCCGAAATAAAAGCTTTTTCTCAGCCCTTGGAATCGCAGTGTAACTGCCTGGCTCAGAAGAGCACACTGAGTCAGCCCTTAACCGCAGTGATCAGAAATTGTCAAAACGTGTTTTTCAGCAGAAATAAACACGTTTTGGCAACTTTGGTCACCCCCATGTAACTTATAGGGCAGGAACAGCACAGTTTTCAAAATGTGTTTTTCAGCCCGAAATAAACGCGTTTTCTCAGCCCTTAGAATCGCAGTGTAACTGCCTAGCTCAGAAAGGACACTGAGTCAGCCCTTAACCTCAGTGATCTGAAATTGTAAAAACGTGTTTTTCAGCAGAAATAAACACGTTTTGGCAACTTTGGTCAGCACCATGTAACTTATAGGGCAGGAACAGCACAGTTTTCAAAACGTGTTTTTCAGCTCGAAATAAACGCGTTTTCTCAGCCCTTGGAATCGCAGTGTAACTGCCTGGCTCAGAATAGCACACTGAGTCAGCCCTTAACCCCAGTGTGCAGAAATTGTCAAAACATGTTTTTCAGCAGAAATAAACACGTTTTGGCAACTTTGGTCACCACCATGTAACTTATAGGGCAGGAACAGCACAGTTTTCAAAACGTGTTTTTCAGCCCGAAATAAACGCTTTTTCTCAGCCCTTAGAATCGCAGTGTAACTGCCTGGCTCAGAAGAGCACACTGAGTCAGCCCTTAACCCCAGTGTGCAGAAATTGTCAAAACGTGTTTTTCAGCAGAAATAAACACGTTTTGGCAACTTTGGTCACCACCATGTAACTTATAGGGCAGGAACAGCACAGTTTTCAAAACGTGTTTTTCAGCCCCAAATAAACGCTTTTTCTCACCCCTTGGAATCGCAGTGTAACTGCCTGGCTCAGAAGAGCACACTGAGTCAGCCCTTAACCCCAGTGATCAGAAATTGTCAAAACGTGTTTTTCAGCAGAAATAAACACGTTTTGGCAACTTTGGTCACCCCCATGTAACTTATAGGGCAGGAACAGCACAGTTTTCAAAATTTGTTTTCCAGCCCGAAATAAACGCGTTTTCTCAGCCCTTAGAATCGCAGTGTAACTGCCTGGCTCAGAACAGCACACTGAGTCAGCCCTTAACCTCAGTGATCTGAAATTGTCAAAACGTGTTTTTCAGCAGAAATAAACACGTTTTGGCAAGTTTGGTCACCCCCATGTAACTTATAGGGCAGGAACAGCACAGTTTTCAAAACGTGTTTTTCAGCCCGAAATAAACGCGTTTTCTCAGCCCTTGGAATCGCAATGTATCTTCCTGGCTCAGAAGAGCACACTGAGTCAGCCCTTAACCCCAGTGTGCAGAAATTGTCAAAACGTGTTTTTCAGCAGAAATAAACACGTTTCGGCAACTTGGGTCACCCCCTGTAAGTTATACGGCAGGAACAGCACAGTTTTCAAAACGTGTTTTTCAGCCTGAAATAAACGCGTTTTCTCAGCCTTTGGAATCGCAGTGTAACTGCCTGGCTCAGAAGAGCACACTGAGTCAGCCCTTAACCTCAGTGTGCAGAAATTGTCAAAACGTGTTTTTCAGCAGAAATAAACACGTTTTGGCATCTTTGGTCACCACCATGTAACTTATAGGGCAGGAACAGCACAGTTTTCAAAACGTGTCTTTCATCCCGAAATAAACGCGTTTTCTCAGCCCTTGGAATCGCAGTGTAACTGCCTGGCTCAGAAGAGCACACTGAGTCAGCCCTTAACCCCAGTTATCAGAAATTGTCAAAACGTGTTTTTCAGCAGAAATAAACACGTTTTGGCAACTTTGGTCACCCCCATGTAACTTATAGGGCAGGAACAGCACAGTTTTCAAAACGTGTTTTTCAGCCCGAAATAAACGCTTTTTCTCAGCCCTTGGAATCGCAGTGCAACTGCCTGGCTCAGAAGAGCACACTGAGTCAGCCCTTAACCCCAGTGATCAGAAATTGTCAAAACGTGTTTTTCAGCAGAAATAAACACGTTTTGGCAACTTTGGTCACCCCCATGTAACTTATAGGGCAGGAACAGCACAGTTTTCAAAATGTGTTTTTCAGCCCGAAATAAACGCTTTTTCTCAGCCCTTGGAATCGCAGTGCAACTGCCTGGCTCAGAAGAGCACACTGAGTCAGCCCTTAACCCCAGTGATCAGAAATTGTCAAAAAATGTTTTTCAGCAGAAATAAAAACGTTTTGGCAACTTTGGTCATCCCCATGTAACTTATACGGCAGGAACAGCACACTATTCAAAACGTGTTTTTCAGCCCGAAATAAACGCGTTTTCTCAGACCTTAGAATCGCAGTGTAACTGCGTGGCTAAGAAGAGCACACTGAGTCATCCCTTAACCCCAGTGTGCAGAAATTGTCAAAACGTGTTTTTCAGCAGAAATAAACACGTTTTGGCAACTTTGGTCACCACCATGTAACTTATAGGGCAGGAACAGCACAGTTTTCAAAACGTGTCTTTCAGCCCGAAATAAACGCGTTTTCTCAGCCCTTAGAATCGCAGTGTAACTGCCTGGCTCAGAAGAGGACACTGAGTCAGCCCTTAACCTCAGTGATCTGAAATTGTCAAAACGTGTTTTTCAGCAGAAATAAACACGTTTTGGCAACTTTGGTCAGCACCATGTAACTTATAGGGCAGGAACAGCACAGTTTTCAAAACGTGTTTTTCAGCCCGAAATAAACGCGTTTTCTCAGCCCTTAGAATCGCAGTGTAACTGCCTTTCTCAGAAGAGCACACTGAGTCAGCCCTTAACCCCAGTGTGCAGAAATTGTCAAAACGTGTTTTTCAGCAGAAATAAACACGTTTTGGCAACTTTGGTCACCACCATGTAACTTATAGGGCAGGAACAGCACAGTTTTCAAAACGTGTCTTTCAGCCCGAAATAAACGCGTTTTCTCAGCCCTTAGAATCGCAGTGTAACTGCCTGGCTCAGAAGAGGACACTGAGTCAGCCCTTAACCTCAGTGATCTGAAATTGTCAAAACGTGTTTTTCAGCAGAAATAAACACGTTTTGGCAACTTTGGTCAGCACCATGTAACTTATAGGGCAGGAACAGCACAGTTTTCAAAACGTGTTTTTCAGCCCGAAATAAACGCTTTTTCTCAGCCCTTGGAATCGCAGTGTAACTGCCTGGCTCAGAAGAGCACACTGAGTCAGCCCTTATCCCCAGTGATCAGAAATTGTCAAAACGTGTTTTTCAGCAGAAATAAACACGTTTTGGCAACTTTGGTCACCCCCATGTAACTTATAGGGCAGGAACAGCACAGTTTTCAAAACGTGTTTTTCAGCCCGAAATAAACGCGTTTTCTCAGTCCTTAGAATCGCAGTGTAACTGCCTGGCTCAGAAGAGCACACTGAGTCAGCCCTTAACCCCAGTGATCAGAAATTGTCAAAACGTGTTTTTCAGCAGAAATAAACACGTTTTGGCAACTTTGGTCACCACCATGTAAGTTATAGGGCAGGAACAGCACAGTTTTCAAAACGTGTTTTTCACCCGAAATAAAAGCTTTTTCTCAGCTTTTGGAATCGCAGTGTAACTGCCTGGCTCAGAAGAGCACACTGAGTCAGCCCTTAACCGCAGTGATCAGAAATTGTCAAAACGTGTTTTTCAGCAGAAATAAACACGTTTTGGCAACTTTGGTCACCCCCATGTAACTTATAGGGCAGGAACAGCACAGTTTTCAAAACGTGTTTTTCAGCCCGAAATAAACACGTTTTCTCAGCCCTTAGAATCGCAGTGTAACTGCCTGGCTCAGAAAGGACACTGAGTCAGCCCTTAACCTCAGTGATCTGAAATTGTAAAAACGTGTTTTTCAGCAGAAATAAACACGTTTTGGAAACTTTGGTCAGCACCATGTAACTTATAGGGCAGGAACAGCACAGTTTTCAAAACGTGTTTTTCAGCTCGAAATAAACGCGTTTTCTCAGCCTTTGGAATCGCAGTGTAACTGCCTGGCTCAGAAGAGCACACTGAGTCAGCCCTTAACCCCAGTGTGCAGAAATTGTCAAAACATGTTTTTCAGCAGAAATAAACACGTTTTGGCAACTTTGGTCACCACCATGTAACTTATAGGGCAGGAACAGCACAGTTTTCAAAACGTGTTTTTCAGCCCGAAATAAACGCTTTTTCTCAGCCCTTAGAATCGCAGTGTAACTGCCTGGCTCAGAAGAGCACACTGAGTCAGCCCTTAACCCCAGTGTGCAGAAATTGTCAAAACGTGTTTTTCAGCAGAAATAAACACATTTTGGAAACTTTGGTCACCACCATGTAACTTATAGGGCAGGAACAGCACAGTTTTCAAAACGTGTTTTTCAGCCCCAAATAAACGCTTTTTCTCACCCCTTGGAATCGCAGTGTAACTGCCTGGCTCAGAAGAGCACACTGAGTCAGCCCTTAACCCCAGTGATCAGAAATTGTCAAAACGTGTTTTTCAGCAGAAATAAACACGTTTTGGCAACTTTGGTCACCCCCATGTAAGTTATAGGGCAGGAACAGCACAGTTTTCAAAATTTGTTTTTCAGCCCGAAATAAACGCGTTTTCTCAGCCCTTAGAATCGCAGTGTAACTGCCTGGCTCAGAACAGCACACTGAGTCAGCCCTTAACCTCAGTGATCTGAAATTGTCAAAACGTGTTTTTCAGCAGAAATAAACACGTTTTGGCAAGTTTGGTCACCCCCATGTAACTTATAGGGCAGGAACAGCACCGTTTTCAAAACGTGTTTTTCAGCCCGAAATAAACGCTTTTTCTCAGCCCTTGGAATCGCAATGTATCTTCGTGGCTCAGAAGAGCACACTGAGTCAGCCCTTAACCCCAGTGTGCAGAAATTGTCAAAACGTGTTTTTCAGCAGAAATAAACACGTTTTGGCAACTTTGGTCACCACCATGTAACTTATAGGGCAGGAACAGCACAGTTTTCAAAACGTGTTTTTCAGCCCGACATAAACGCTTTTTCTCAGCCCTTGGAATCGCAGTGTAACTGCCTGGCTCAGAAGAGCACACTGAGTCAGCCCTTAACCCCAGTGTGCAGAAATTGTCAAAACGTGTTTTTCAGCAGAAATAAACACGTTTCGGCAACTTGGGTCACCCCCTGTAAGTTATACGGCAGGAACAGCACAGTTTTCAAAACGTGTTTTTCACCCGAAATAAAAGCTTTTTCTCAGCCCTTGGAATCGCAGTGTAACTGCCTGGCTCAGAAGAGCACACTGAATCAGCCCTTAACCCCAGTGATCAGAAATTGTCAAAACGTGTTTTTCAGCAGAAATAAAAACGTTTTGGCAACTTTGGTCACCCCCATGTAACTTATAGGGCAGGAACAGCACAGTTTTCAAAACGTGTTTTTCAGCCCGAAATAAACGCGTTTTCTCAGCCCTTGGAATCGCAGTGTAACTGCCTGGCTCAGAAGAGCACACTGAGTCAGCCCTTAACCCCAGTGATCAGAAATTGTCAAAACGTGTTTTTCAGCAGAAATAAACACGTTTTGGCAACTTTGGTCACCCCATGTAAGTTATAGGGCAGGAACAGCACAGTTTTCAAAATTTGTTTTTCAGCCCGAAATAAACGCGTTTTCTCAGCCCTTAGAATCGCAGTGTAACTGCCTGGCTCAGAACAGCACACTGAGTCAGCCCTTAACCTCAGTGATCTGAAATTGTCAAAACGTGTTTTTCAGCAGAAATAAACACGTTTTGGCAAGTTTGGTCACCCCCATGTAACTTATAGGGCAGGAACAGCACAGTTTTCAAAACGTGTTTTTCAGCCCGAAATAAACGCTTTTTCTCAGCCCTTGGAATCGCAATGTATCTTCCTGGCTCAGAAGAGCACACTGAGTCAGCCCTTAACCCCAGTGTGCAGAAATTGTCAAAACGTGTTTTTCAGCAGAAATAAACACGTTTTGGCAACTTTGGTCACCCCCATGTAAGTTATAGGGCAGGAACAGCACAGTTTTCAAAACGTGTTTTTCACCCGAAATAAAAGCTTTTTCTCAGCCCTTGGAATCGCAGTGTAACTGCCTGGCTCAGAAGAGCACACTGAATCAGCCCTTAACCCCAGTGATCAGAAATTGTCAAAACTTGTTTTTCAGCAGAAATAAAAACATTTTGGCAACTTTGGTCACCCCCATGTAACTTATAGGGCAGGAACAGCACAGTTTTCAAAACGTGTTTTTCAGCCCGAAATAAACGCGTTTTCTCAGCCCTTAGAATCGCAGTGTAACTGCCTTTCTCAGAAGAGCACACTGAGTCAGCCCTTAACCCCAGTGTGCAGAAATTGTCAAAACGTGTTTTTCAGCAGAAATAAACAGGTTTTGGCAACTTTGGTCACCCCCATGTAAGTTATAGGGCAGGAACAGCACAGTTTTCAAAACGTGTTTTTCACCCGAAATAAAAGCTTTTTCTCAGCCCTTGGAATCGCAGTGTAACTGCCTGGCTCAGAAGAGCACACTGAGTCAGCCCTTAACCGCAGTGATCAGAAATTGTCAAAACGTGTTTTTCAGCAGAAATAAACACGTTTTGGCAACTTTGGTCACCCCCATGTAACTTATAGGGCAGGAACAGCACACTTTTCAAAACGTGTTTTTCAGCCCGAAATAAACGCGTTTTCTCAGCCCTTAGAATCGCAGTGTAACTGCATGGCTCAGAAGAGCACACTGAGTCAGCCCTTAACCCCAGTGTGCAGAAATTGTCAAAACGTGTTTTTCAGCAGAAATAAACACGTTTTGGCAACTTTGGTCACCCCCATGTAAGTTATAGGGCAGGAACAGCACACTTTTCAAAACGTGTTTTTCAGCCCGAAATAAACGCTTTTTCTCAGCCCTTAGAATCGCAGTGTAACTGCCTGGCTCAGAAGAGCACACTGAGTCAGCCCTTAACCCCAGTGATCAGAAATTGTCAAAACGTGTTTTTCAGCAGAAATAAACACGTTTTGGCAACTTTGGTCACCCCTATGTAAGTTATAGGGCAGGAACAGCACAGTTTTCAAAACGTGTTTTTCAGCCCGAAATAAACGCTTTTTCTCAGCCCTTGGAATCGCAGTGTAACTGCATGGCTCAGAAGAGCACACTGAGTCAGCCCTTATCCCCAGTGTTCAGAAATTGTCAAAACGAGTTTTTCAGCAGAAATAAACACGTTTTGGCAACTTTGGTCACCCCCATTTAAGTTATAGGGCAGGAACAGCACAGTTTTCAAAACGTGTTTTTCAGCCTGAAATAAACGCGTTTTCTCAGCCCTTAGAATCGCAGTGTAACTGCCTGGCTCAGAAAGGACACTGAGTCAGCCCTTAACCTCAGTGATCTGAAATTGTCAAAACGTGTTTTTCAGCAGAAATAAACACGTTTTGGCAACTTTGGTCAGCACCATGTAACTTATAGGGCAGGAACAGCACAGTTTTCAAAACGTGTTTTTCAGCTCGAAATAAACGCGTTTTCTCAGCCCTTGGAATCGCAGTGTAACTGCCTGGCTCAGAAGAGCACACTGAGTCAGCCCTTAACCCCAGTGTGCAGAAATTGTCAAAACATGTTTTTCAGCAGAAATAAACACGTTTTGGCAACTTTGGTCACCACCATGTAACTTATAGGGCAGGAACAGCACAGTTTTCAAAACGTGTTTTTCAGCCCGAAATAAACGCTTTTTCTCAGCCCTTAGAATCGCAGTGTAACTGCCTGGCTCAGAAGAGCACACTGAGTCAGCCCTTAACCCCACTGTGCAGAAATTGTCAAAACGTGTTTTTCAGCAGAAATAAACACGTTTTGGCAACTTTGGTCACCACCATGTAACTTATAGGGCAGGAACAGCACAGTTTTCAAAACGTGTTTTTCAGCCCGAAATAAACGCTTTTTCTCACCCCTTGGAATCGCAGTGTAACTGCCTGGCTCAGAAGAGCACACTGAGTCAGCCCTTAACCCCAGTGATCAGAAATTGTCAAAACGTGTTTTTCAGCAGAAATAAACACGTTTTGGCAACTTTGGTCACCCCCATGTAACTTATAGGGCAGGAACAGCACAGTTTTCAAAACGTGTTTTTCAGCCCGAAATAAACGCTTTTTCTCAGCCCTTGGAATCGCAATGTATCTTCCTGGCTCAGAAGAGCACACTGAGTCAGCCCTTAACACCAGTGTGCAGAAATTGTCAAAACGTGTTTTTCAGCAGAAATAAACACGTTTTGGCAACTTTGGTCACCCCCATGTAACTTATAGGGCAGGAACAGCACAGTTTTCAAAACGTGTTTTTCAGCCCGACATAAACGCTCTTTCTCAGCCCTTGGAATCGCAGTGTAACTGCCTGGCTCAGAAGAGCACACTGAGTCAGCCCTTAACCCCAGTGTGCAGAAATTGTCAAAACGTGTTTTTCAGCAGAAATAAACACGTTTCGGCAACTTGGGTCACCCCCTGTAAGTTATACGGCAGGAAAAGCACAGTTTTCAAAACGTGTTTTTCAGCCTGAAATAAACGCGTTTTCTCAGCCCTTGGAATCGCAGTGTAACTGCCTGGCTCAGAAGAGCACACTGAGTAAGCCCTTAACCCCAGTGATCAGAAATTGTCAAAACGTGTTTTTCAGCAGAAATAAACACGTTTTGGCAACTTTGGTCACCCCCATGTAAGTTATAGGGCAGGAACAGCACAGTTTTCAAAACGTGTTTTTCACCTGAAATAAAAGCTTTTTCTCAGCCCTTGGAATCGCAGTGTAACTGCCTGGCTCAGAAGAGCACACTGAATCAGCCCTTAACCCCAGTGATCAGAAATTGTCAAAACGTGTTTTTCAGCAGAAATAAAAACGTTTTGGCAACTTTGGTCACCCCCATGTAACTTATAGGGCAGGAACAGCACAGTTTTCAAAAGATGTTTTTCAGCCCGAAATAAACGCGTTTTCTCAGCCCTTAGAATCGCAGTGTAACTGCCTTTCTCAGAAGAGCACACTGAGTCAGAACTTAACCCCAGTGTGCAGAAGTTGTCAAAACGTGTTTTTCAGCAGAAATAAACAGGTTTTGGCAACTTTGGTCACCCCCATGTAAGTTATAGGGCAGGAACAGCACAGTTTTCAAAACGTGTTTTTCACCCGAAATAAAAGCTTTTTCTCAGCCCTTGGAATCGCAGTGTAACTGCCTGGCTCAGAAGAGCACACTGAGTCAGCCCTTAACCGCAGTGATCAGAAATTGTCAAAACGTGTTTTTCAGCAGAAATAAACACGTTTTGGCAACTTTGGTCACCCCCATGTAACTTATAGGGCAGGAACAGCACAGTTTTCAAAACGTGTTTTTCAGCCCTAAATAAACGCGTTTTCTCAGCCCTTAGAATCGCAGTGTAACTGCCTGGCTCAGAAGAGGACACTGAGTCAGCCCTTAACCTCAGTGATCTGAAATTGTCAAAACGTGTTTTTCAGGAGAAATAAACACGTTTTGGCAACTTTGGTCAGCACCATGTAACTTATAGGGCAGGAACAGCACAGTTTTCAAAACGTGTTTTTCAGCCCGAAATAAACGCTTTTTCTCAGCCCTTGGAATCGCAGTGTAACTGCCTGGCTCAGAAGAGCACACTGAGTCAGCCCTTAACCCCAGTGATCAGAAATTGTCAAAACGTGTTTTTCAGCAGAAATAAACACGTTTTGGCAACTTTGGTCACCCCCATGTAACTTATAGGGCAGGAACAGCACAGTTTTCAAAATGTGTTTTTCAGCCCGAAATAAACGCGTTTTCTCAGCCCTTAGAATCGCAGTGTAACTGCCTGGCTCAGAAGAGCACACTGAGTCAGCCCTTAACCTCAGTGATCTGAAATTGTCAAAACGTGTTTTTCAGCAGAAATAAACACGTTTTGGCAACTTTGGTCACCCCCATGTAACTTATAGGGAAGGAACAGCACAGTTTTCAAAACGTGTTTTTCAGCCCGAAATAAACGCTTTTTCTCAGCCCTTGGAATCGCAGTGCAACTGCCTGGCTCAGAAGAGCACACTGAGTCAGCCCTTAACCCCAGTGATCAGAAATTGTCAAAAAATGTTTTTCAGCAGAAATAAAAACGTTTTGGCAACTTTGGTCACCCCCATGTAACTTATACGGCAGGAACAGCACACTATTCAAAACGTGTTTTTCAGCCCGAAATAAACGCGTTTTCTCAGACCTTAGAATCGCAGTGTAACTGCGTGGCTAAGAAGAGCACACTGAGTCAGCCCTTAACCCCAGTGTGCAGAAATTGTCAAAACGTGTTTTTCAGCAGAAATAAACACGTTTTTGCAACTTTGGTCACCACCATGTAACTTATAGGGCAGGAACAGCACAGTTTTCAAAACGTGTCTTTCAGCCCGAAATAAACGCGTTTTCTCAGCCCTTAGAATCGCAGTGTAACTGCCTTTCTCAGAAGAGCACACTGAGTCAGCCCTTAACCCCAGTGATCTGAAATTGTCAAAACGTGTTTTTCAGCAGAAATAAACAGGTTCTGGCAACTTTGGTCACCCCCATGTAAGTTATAGGGCAGGAACAGCACAGTTTTCAAAACGTGTTTTTCACCCGAAATAAAAGCTTTTTCTCAGCCCTTGGAATCGCAGTGTAACTGCCTGGCTCAGAAGAGCACACTGAGTCAGCCCTTAACCGCAGTGATCAGAAATTGTCAAAACGTGTTTTTCAGCAGAAATAAACACGTTTTGGCAACTTTGGTCACCCCCATGTAACTTATAGGGCAGGAACAGCACAGTTTTCAAAACGTGTTTTTCAGCCCGAAATAAACGCGTTTTCTCAGCCCTTAGAATCGCAGTGTAACTGCCTGGCTCAGAAGAGGACACTGAGTCAGCCCTTAACCTCAGTGATCTGAAATTGTCAAAACGTGTTTTTCAGCAGAAATAAACACGTTTTGGCAACTTTGGTCACCCCCATGTAACTTATAGGGCAGGAACAGCACAGTTTTCAAAACGTGTTTTTCAGCCCGAAATAAACGCTTTTTCTCAGCCCTTGGAATCGCAGTGCAACTGCCTGGCTCAGAAGAGCACACTGAGTCAGCCCTTAACCCCAGTGATCAGAAATTGTCAAAAAATGTTTTTCAGCAGAAATAAAAACGTTTTGGCAACTTTGGTCACCCCCATGTAACTTATACGGCAGGAACAGCACACTATTCAAAACTTGTTTTTCAGCCCGAAATAAACGCGTTTTCTCAGACCTTAGAATCGCAGTGTAACTGCCTGGCTAAGAAGAGCACACTGAGTCAGCCCTTAACCCCAGTGTGCAGAAATTGTCAAAACGTGTTTTTCAGCAGAAATAAACACGTTTTGGCAACTTTGGTCACCACCATGTAACTTATAGGGCAGGAACAGCACAGTTTTCAAAACGTGTTTTTCAGCCCGAAATAAACGCTTTTTCTCACCCCTTGGAATCGCAGTGTAACTGCCTGGCTCAGAAGAGCACACTGAGTCAGCCCTTAACCCCAGTGATCAGAAATTGTCAAAACGTGTTTTTCAGCAGAAATAAACACGTTTTGGCAACTTTGGTCACCCCCATGTAACTTATAGGGCAGGAACAGCACAGTTTTCAAAATTTGTTTTTCAGCCCGAAATAAACGCGTTTTCTCAGCCCTTAGAATCGCAGTGTAACTGCCTGGCTCAGAACAGCACACTGAGTCAGCCCTTAACCTCAGTGATCTGAAATTGTCAAAACGTGTTTTTCAGCAGAAATAAACACGTTTTGGCAAGTTTGGTCACCCCCATGTAACTTATAGGGCAGGAACAGCACAGTTTTCAAAACGTGTTTTTCAGCCCGAAATAAACGCTTTTTCTCAGCCCTTGGAATCGCAATGTATCTTCCTGGCTCAGAAGAGCACACTGAGTCAGCCCTTAACACCAGTGTGCAGAAATTGTCAAAACGTGTTTTTCAGCAGAAATAAACACGTTTTGGCAACTTTGGTCACCACCATGTAACTTATAGGGCAGGAACAGCACAGTTTTCAAAACGTGTTTTTCAGCCCGACATAAACGCTTTTTCTCAGCCCTTGGAATCGCAGTGTAACTGCCTGGCTCAGAAGAGCACACTGAGTCAGCCCTTAACCCCAGTGTGCAGAAATTGTCAAAACGTGTTTTTCAGCAGAAATAAACACGTTTCGGCAACTTGGGTCACCCCCTGTAAGTTATACGGCAGGAACAGCACAGTTTTCAAAACGTGTTTTTCAGCCTGAAATAAACGCGTTTTCTCAGCCCTTAGAATCGCAGTGTAACTGCCTGGCTCAGAAGAGGACACTGATTCAGCCCTTAACCTCAGTGATCTGAAATTGTCAAAACGTGTTTTTCAGCAGAAATAAACACGTTTTGGCAACTTTGGTCAGCACCATGTAACTTATAGGGCAGGAACAGCACAGTTTTCAAAATGTGTTTTTCAGCCCGAAATAAACGCGTTTTCTCAGCCCTTAGAATCGCAGTGTAACTGCCTGGCTCAGAAGAGCACACTGAGTCAGCCCTTAACCTCAGTGATCTGAAATTGTCAAAACGTGTTTTTCAGCAGAAATAAACACGTTTTGGCAACTTTGGTCACCCCCATGTAACTTATAGGGAAGGAACAGCACAGTTTTCAAAACGTGTTTTTCAGCCCGAAATAAACGCTTTTTCTCAGCCCTTGGAATCGCAGTGCAACTGCCTGGCTCAGAAGAGCACACTGAGTCAGCCCTTAACCCCAGTGATCAGAAATTGTCAAAAAATGTTTTTCAGCAGAAATAAAAACGTTTTGGCAACTTTGGTCACCCCCATGTAATTTATACGGCAGGAACAGCACACTATTCAAAACGTGTTTTTCAGCCCGAAATAAACGCGTTTTCTCAGACCTTAGAATCGCAGTGTAACTGCGTGGCTAAGAAGAGCACACTGAGTCAGCCCTTAACCCCAGTGTGCAGAAATTGTCAAAACGTGTTTTTCAGCAGAAATAAACACGTTTTGGCAACTTTGGTCACCACCATGTAACTTATAGGGCAGGAACAGCACAGTTTTCAAAACGTGTCTTTCAGCCCGAAATAAACGCTTTTTCTCAGCCCTTAGAATCGCAGTGTAACTGCCTTTCTCAGACGAGCACACTGAGTCAGCCCTTAACCCCAGTGATCAGAAATTGTCAAAACGTGTTTTTCAGCAGAAATAAACACGTTTTGGCAACTTTGGTCACCCCCATGTAACTTATAGGGCAGGAACAGCACAGTTTTCAAAACGTGTTTTTCAGCCCGAAATAAACGCGTTTTCTCAGCCCTTAGAATCGCAGTGTAACTGCCTGGCTCAGAAGAGGACACTGATTCAGCCCTTAACCTCAGTGATCTGAAATTGTCAAAACGTGTTTTTCAGCAGAAATAAACACGTTTTGGCAACTTTGGTCAGCACCATGTAACTTATAGGGCAGGAACAGCACAGTTTTCAAAATGTGTTTTTCAGCCCGAAATAAACGCGTTTTCTCAGCCCTTAGAATCGCAGTGTAACTGCCTGGCTCAGAAGAGCACACTGAGTCAGCCCTTAACCTCAGTGATCTGAAATTGTCAAAATGTGTTTTTCAGCAGAAATAAACACGTTTTGGCAACTTTGGTCACCCCCATGTAACTTATAGGGAAGGAACAGCACAGTTTTCAAAACGTGTTTTTCAGCCCGAAATAAACGCTTTTTCTCAGCCCTTGGAATCGCAGTGCAACTGCCTGGCTCAGAAGAGCACACTGAGTCAGCCCTTAACCCCAGTGATCAGAAATTGTCAAAAAATGTTTTTCAGCAGAAATAAAAACGTTTTGGCAACTTTGGTCACCCCCATGTAACTTATACGGCAGGAATAGCACACTATTCAAAACGTGTTTTTCAGCCCGAAATAAACGCGTTTTCTCAGACCTTAGAATCGCAGTGTAACTGCGTGGCTAAGAAGAGCACACTGAGTCAGCCCTTAACCCCAGTGTGCAGAAATTGTCAAAACGTGTTTTTCAGCAGAAATAAACACGTTTTTGCAACTTTGGTCACCACCATGTAACTTATAGGGCAGGAACAGCACAGTTTTCAAAACGTGTCTTTCAGCCCGAAATAAACGCGTTTTCTCAGCCCTTAGAATCGCAGTGTAACTGCCTTTCTCAGACGAGCACACTGAGTCAGCCCTTAACCCCAGTGATCTGAAATTGTCAAAACGTGTTTTTCAGCAGAAATAAACACGTTTTGGCAACTTTGGTCACCCCCATGTAACTTATAGGGCAGGAACAGCACAGTTTTCAAAACGTGTTTTTCAGCCCGAAATAAACGCGTTTTCTCAGCCCTTAGAATCGCAGTGTTACTGCCTGGCTCAGAAGAGCACACTGAGTCAGCCCTTAACCTCAGTGATCTGAAATTGTCAAAACGTGTTTTTCAGCAGAAATAAACACGTTTTGGCAACTTTGGTCACCCCCATGTAACTTATAGGGAAGGAACAGCACAGTTTTCAAAACGTGTTTTTCAGCCCGAAATAAACGCTTTTTCTCAGCCCTTGGAATCGCAGTGCAACTGCCTGGCTCAGAAGAGCACACTGAGTCAGCCCTTAACCCCAGTGATCAGAAATTGTCAAAAAATGTTTTTCAGCAGAAATAAAAACGTTTTGGCAACTTTGGTCACCCCCATGTAACTTATACGGCAGGAACAGCACACTATTCAAAACGTTTTTTTCAGTCCGAAATAAACGCGTTTTCTCAGACCTTAGAATCGCAGTGTAACTGCGTGGCTAAGAAGAGCACACTGAGTCAGCCCTTAACCCCAGTGTGCAGAAATTGTCAAAACGTGTTTTTCAGCAGAAATAAACACGTTTTTGCAACTTTGGTCACCACCATGTAACTTATAGGGCAGGAACAGCACAGTTTTCAAAACGTGTCTTTCAGCCCGAAATAAACGCGTTTTCTCAGCCCTTAGAATCGCAGTGTAACTGCCTTTCTCAGAAGAGCACACTGAGTCAGCCCTTAACCCCAGTGATCTGAAATTGTCAAAACGTGTTTTTCAGCAGAAATAAACACGTTTTGGCAACTTTGGTCACCCCCATGTAACTTATAGGGCAGGAACAGCACAGTTTTCAAAACGTGTTTTTCAGCCCGAAATAAACGCTTTTTCTCAGCCCTTGGAATCGCAGTGCAACTGCCTGGCTCAGAAGAGCACACTGAGTCAGCCCTTAACCCCAGTGATCAGAAATTGTCAAAAAATGTTTTTCAGCAGAAATAAAAACGTTTTGGCAACTTTGGTCACCCCCATGTAACTTATACGGCAGGAACAGCACACAATTCAAAACGTGTTTTTCAGCCCGAAATAAACGCTTTTTCTCACCCCTTGGAATCGCAGTGTAACTGCCTGGCTCAGAAGAGCACACTGAGTCAGCCCTTAACCCCAGTGATCAGAAATTGTCAAAACGTGTTTTTCAGCAGAAATAAACACGTTTTGGCAACTTTGGTCACCCCCATGTAACTTATAGGGCAGGAACAGCACAGTTTTCAAAATTTGTTTTTCAGCCCGAAATAAACGCGTTTTCTCAGCCCTTAGAATCGCAGTGTAACTGCCTGGCTCAGAACAGCACACTGAGTCAGCCCTTAACCTCAGTGATCTGAAATTGTCAAAACGTGTTTTTCAGCAGAAATAAACACGTTTTGGCAACTTTGGTCACCACCATGTAACTTATAGGGCAGGAACAGCACAGTTTTCAAAACGTGTTTTTCAGCCCGACATAAACGCTTTTTCTCAGCCCTTGGAATCGCAGTGTAACTGCCTGGCTCAGAAGAGCACACTGAGTCAGCCCTTAACCCCAGTGTGCAGAAATTGTCAAAACGTGTTTTTCAGCAGAAATAAACACGTTTCGGCAACTTGGGTCACCCCCTGTAAGTTATACGGCAGGAACAGCACAGTTTTCAAAACGTGTTTTTCAGCCTGAAATAAACGCGTTTTCTCAGCCCTTGGAATCGCAGTGTAACTGCCTGGCTCAGAAGAGCACACTGAGTAAGCCCTTAACCCCAGTGATCAGAAATTGTCAAAACGTGTTTTTCAGCAGAAATAAAAACGTTTTGGCAACTTTGGTCACCCCCATGTAACTTATAGGGCAGGAACAGCACAGTTTTCAAAAGATGTTTTTCAGCCCGAAATAAACGCGTTTTCTCAGCCCTTAGAATCGCAGTGTAACTGCCTTTCTCAGAAGAGCACACTGAGTCAGAACTTAACCCCAGTGTGCAGAAGTTGTCAAAACGTGTTTTTCAGCAGAAATAAACAGGTTCTGGCAACTTTGGTCACCCCTATGTAAGTTATAGGGCAGGAACAGCACAGTTTTCAATACGTGTTTTTCACCCGAAATAAAAGCTTTTTCTCAGCCCTTGGAATCGCAGTGTAACTGCCTGGCTCAGAAGAGCACACTGAGTCAGCCCTTAACCGCAGTGATCAGAAATTGTCAAAACGTGTTTTTCAGCAGAAATAAACACGTTTTGGCAACTTTGGTCACCCCCATGTAACTTATAGGGCAGGAACAGCACAGTTTTCAAAACGTGTTTTTCAGCCCGAAATAAACGCGTTTTCTCAGCCCTTAGAATCGCAGTGTAACTGCCTGGCTCAGAAGAGGACACTGAGTCAGCCCTTAACCTCAGTGATCTGAAATTGTCAAAACGTGTTTTTCAGCAGAAATAAACACGTTTTGGCAACTTTGGTCAGCACCATGTAACTTATAGGGCAGGAACAGCACAGTTTTCAAAATGTGTTTTTCAGCCCGAAATAAACGCGTTTTCTCAGCCCTTAGAATCGCAGTGTAACTGCCTGGCTCAGAAGAGCACACTGAGTCAGCCCTTAACCTCAGTGATCTGAAATTGTCAAAACGTGTCTTTCAGCAGAAATAAACACGTTTTGGCAACTTTGGTCACCCCCATGTAACTTATAGGGAAGGAACAGCACAGTTTTCAAAACGTGTTTTTCAGCCCGAAATAAACGCTTTTTCTCAGCCCTTGGAATCGCAGTGCAACTGCCTGGCTCAGAAGAGCACACTGAGTCAGCCCTTAACCCCAGTGATCAGAAATTGTCAAAAAATGTTTTTCAGCAGAAATAAAAACGTTTTGGCAACTTTGGTCACCCCCATGTAACTTATACGGCAGGAACAGCACACTATTCAAAACGTGTTTTTCAGCCCGAAATAAACGCGTTTTCTCAGACCTTTGAATCGCAGTGTAACTGCGTGGCTAAGAAGAGCACACTGAGTCAGCCCTTAACCCCAGTGTGCAGAAATTGTCAAAACGTGTTTTTCAGCAGAAATAAACACGTTTTTGCAACTTTGGTCACCACCATGTAACTTATAGGGCAGGAACAGCACAGTTTTCAAAACGTGTCTTTCAGCCCGAAATAAACGCGTTTTCTCAGCCCTTAGAATCGCAGTGTAACTGCCTTTCTCAGACGAGCACAGTGAGTCAGCCCTTAACCCCAGTGATCTGAAATTGTCAAAACGTGTTTTTCAGCAGAAATAAACACGTTTTGGCAACTTTGGTCACCCCCATGTAACTTATAGGGCAGGAACAGCACAGTTTTCAAAACGTGTTTTTCAGCCCGAAATAAACGCTTTTTCTCAGCCGTTGGAATCGCAGTGCAACTGCCTGGCTCAGAAGAGCACACTGAGTCAGCCCTTAACCCCAGTGATCAGAAATTGTCAAAAAATGTTTTTCAGCAGAAATAAAAACGTTTTGGCAACTTTGGTCACCCCCATGTAACTTATACGGCAGGAACAGCACACTATTCAAAACTTGTTTTTCAGCCCGAAATAAACGCGTTTTCTCAGACCTTAGAATCGCAGTGTAACTGCCTGGCTAAGAAGAGCACACTGAGTCAGCCCTTAACCCCAGTGTGCAGAAATTGTCAAAACGTGTTTTTCAGCAAAAATAAACACTTTTTGGCAACTTTGGTCACCACCATGTAACTTATAGGGCAGGAACAGCACAGTTTTCAAAACGTGTCTTTCAGCCCGAAATAAACGCGTTTTCTCAGCCCTTAGAATCGCAGTGTAACTGCCTGGCTCAGAAGAGCACACTGAGTCAGCCCTTAACCGCAGTGATCAGAAATTGTCAAAACGTGTTTTTCAGCAGAAATAAACACGTTTTGGCAACTTTGGTCACCCCCATGTAACTTATTGGGCAGGAACAGCACAGTTTTCAAAACGTGTTTTTCAGCCCGAAATAAACGCGTTTTCTCAGCCCTTAGATTCGCAGTGTAACTGCCTGGCTCAGAAGAGGACACTGAGTCAGCCCTTAACCTCAGTGATCTGAAATTGTCAAAACGTGTTTTTCAGCAGAAATAAACACGTTTTGGCAACATTGGTCACCCCCATGTAACTTATAGGGCAGGAACAGCACAGTTTTCAAAACGTGTTTTTCAGCCCGAAATAAACGCTTTTTCTCAGCCCTTGGAATCGCAGTGTAACTGCCTGGCTCAGAAGAGCACACTGAGTCAGCCCTTATCCCCAGTGATCAGAAATTGTCAAAACGTGTTTTTCAGCAGAAATAAACACGTTTTGGCAACTTTGGTCACCCCCATGTAACTTATAGGGCAGGAACAGCACAGTTTTCAAAATGTGTTTTTCAGCCCAAAATAAACGCGTTTTCTCAGCCCTTAGAATCGCAGTGTAACTGCCTGGCTCAGAAGAGAACACTGAGTCAGCCCTTAACCCCAGTGATCTGAAATTGTCAAAACGTGTGTTTCAGCAGAAATAAACACGTTTTGGCAACTTTGGTCAGCACCATGTAACTTATAGGGCAGGAACAGCACAGTTTTCAAAACGTGTTTTTCAGCCCGAAATAAACGCTTTTTCTCAGCCCTTGGAATCGCAGTGCAACTGCCTGGCTCAGAAGAGCACACTGAGTCAGCCCTTAACCCCAGTGATCAGAAATTGTCAAAAAATGTTTTTCAGCAGAAATAAAAACGTTTTGGCAACTTTGGTCACCCCCATGTAACTTATACGGCAGGAACAGCACACTATTCAAAACTTGTTTTTCAGCCCGAAATAAACGCGTTTTCTCAGACCTTAGAATCGCAGTGTAACTGCCTGGCTAAGAAGAGCACACTGAGTCAGCCCTTAACCCCAGTGTGCAGAAATTGTCAAAACGTGTTTTTCAGCAAAAATAAACACTTTTTGGCAACTTTGGTCACCACCATGTAACTTATAGGGCAGGAACAGCACAGTTTTCAAAACGTGTCTTTCAGCCCGAAATAAACGCGTTTTCTCAGCCCTTAGAATCGCAGTGTAACTGCCTGGCTCAGAAGAGCACACTGAGTCAGCCCTTAACCGCAGTGATCAGAAATTGTCAAAACGTGTTTTTCAGCAGAAATAAACACGTTTTGGCAACTTTGGTCACCCCCATGTAACTTATTGGGCAGGAACAGCACAGTTTTCAAAACGTGTTTTTCAGCCCGAAATAAACGCGTTTTCTCAGCCCTTAGATTCGCAGTGTAACTGCCTGGCTCAGAAGAGGACACTGAGTCAGCCCTTAACCTCAGTGATCTGAAATTGTCAAAACGTGTTTTTCAGCAGAAATAAACACGTTTTGGCAACATTGGTCACCCCCATGTAACTTATAGGGCAGGAACAGCACAGTTTTCAAAACGTGTTTTTCAGCCCGAAATAAACGCTTTTTCTCAGCCCTTGGAATCGCAGTGTAACTGCCTGGCTCAGAAGAGCACACTGAGTCAGCCCTTATCCCCAGTGATCAGAAATTGTCAAAACGTGTTTTTCAGCAGAAATAAACACGTTTTGGCAACTTTGGTCACCCCCATGTAACTTATAGGGCAGGAACAGCACAGTTTTCAAAATGTGTTTTTCAGCCCAAAATAAACGCGTTTTCTCAGCCCTTAGAATCGCAGTGTAACTGCCTGGCTCAGAAGAGAACACTGAGTCAGCCCTTAACCCCAGTGATCTGAAATTGTCAAAACGTGTGTTTCAGCAGAAATAAACACGTTTTGGCAACTTTGGTCAGCACCATGTAACTTATAGGGCAGGAACAGCACAGTTTTCAAAACGTGTTTTTCAGCCCGAAATAAACGCTTTTTCTCAGCCCTTGGAATCGCAGTGTAACTGCCTGGCTCAGAAGAGCACACTGAGTCAGCCCTTAACCCCAGTGATCAGAAATTGTCAAAACGTGTTTTTCAGCAGAAATAAACACGTTTTGGCAACTTTGGTCACCCCCATGTAACTTATAGGGCAGGAACAGCACAGTTTTCAAAATGTGTTTTTCAGCCCAAAATAAACGCGTTTTCTCAGCCCTTAGAATCGCAGTGTAACTGCCTGGCTCAGAAGAGAACACTGAGTCAGCCCTTAACCCCAGTGATCAGAAATTGTCAAAACGTGTTTTTCAGCAGAAATAAACACGTTTTGGCAACTTTGGTCACCCCCATGTAACTTATAGGGCAGGAACAGCACAGTTTTCAAAACGTGTCTTTCAGCCCGAAATAAACGCGTTTTCTCAGCCCTTAGAATCGCAGTGTAACTGCCTTTCTCAGAAGAGCACACTGAGTCAGCCCTTAACCCCAGTGATCTGAAATTGTCAAAACATGTTTTTCAGCAGAAATAAACACGTTTTGGCAACTTTGGTCACCCCCATGTAACTTATAGGGCAGGAACAGCACAGTTTTCAAAACGTGTTTTTCAGCCCGAAATAAACGCTTTTTCTCAGCCCTTGGAATCGCAGTGCAACTGCCTGGCTCAGAAGAGCACACTGAGTCAGCCCTTAACCCCAGTGATCAGAAATTGTCAAAAAATGTTTTTCAGCAGAAATAAAAACGTTTTGGCAACTTTGGTCACCCCCATGTAACTTATACGGCAGGAACAGCACACTATTCAAAACTTGTTTTTCAGCCCGAAATAAACGCGTTTTCTCAGACCTTAGAATCGCAGTGTAACTGCCTGGCTAAGAAGAGCACACTGAGTCAGCCCTTAACCCCAGTGTGCAGAAATTGTCAAAACGTGTTTTTCAGCAGAAATAAACACTTTTTGGCAACTTTGGTCACCACCATGTAACTTATAGGGCAGGAACAGCACAGTTTTCAAAACGTGTCTTTCAGCCCGAAATAAACGCGTTTTCTCAGCCCTTAGAATCGCAGTGTAACTGCCTGGCTCAGAAGAGCACACTGAGTCAGCCCTTAACCGCAGTGATCAGAAATTGTCAAAACGTGTTTTTCAGCAGAAATAAACACGTTTTGGCAACTTTGGTCACCCCCATGTAACTTATTGGGCAGGAACAGCACAGTTTTCAAAACGTGTTTTTCAGCCCGAAATAAACGCGTTTTCTCAGCCCTTAGATTCGCAGTGTAACTGCCTGGCTCAGAAGAGGACACTGAGTCAGCCCTTAACCTCAGTGATCTGAAATTGTCAAAACGTGTTTTTCAGCAGAAATAAACACGTTTTGGCAACTTTGGTCAGCACCATGTAACTTATAGGGCAGGAACAGCACAGTTTTCAAAACGTGTTTTTCAGCCCGAAATAAACGCTTTTTCTCACCCCTTGGAATCGCAGTGTAACTGCCTGGCTCAGAAGAGCACACTGAGTCAGCCCTTAACCCCAGTGATCAGAAATTGTCAAAACGTGTTTTTCAGCAGAAATAAACACGTTTTGGCAACTTTGGTCACCCCCATGTAAGTTATAAGGCAGGAACAGCACAGTTTTCAAAACGTGTTTTTCACCTGAAATAAAAGCTTTTTCTCAGCCCTTGGAATCGCAGTGTAACTGCCTGGCTCAGAAGAGCACACTGAATCAGCCCTTAACCCCAGTGATCAGAAATTGTCAAAACGTGTTTTTCAGCAGAAATAAAAACGTTTTGGCAACTTTGGTCACCCCCATGTAACTTATAGGGCAGGAACAGCACAGTTTTCAAAAGATGTTTTTCAGCCCGAAATAAACGCGTTTTCTCAGCCCTTAGAATCGCAGTGTAACTGCCTTTCTCAGAAGAGCACACTGAGTCAGCCCTTAACCCCAGTGATCAGAAATTGTCAAAACGTGTTTTTCAGCAGAAATAAACACGTTTTGGCAACTTTGGTCACCCCCATGTAACTTATAGGGCAGGAACAGCACAGTTTTCAAAATGTGTTTTTCAGCCCAAAATAAACGCGTTTTCTCAGCCCTTAGAATCGCAGTGTAACTGCCTGGCTCAGAAGAGAACACTGAGTCAGCCCTTAACCCCAGTGATCAGAAATTGTCAAAACGTGTTTTTCAGCAGAAATAAACACGTTTTGGCAACTTTGGTCACCCCCATGTAACTTATAGGGCAGGAACAGCACAGTTTTCAAAACGTGTTTTTCAGCCCGAAATAAACGCGTTTTCTCAGCCCTTAGAATCGCAGTGTAACTGCCTGGCTCAGAAGAGCACACTGAGTCAGCCCTTAACCCCAGTGTGCAGAAATTGTCAAAACGTGTTTTTCAGCAGAAATAAAAACGTTTTGGCAACTTTGGTCACCCCCATGTAACTTATACGGCAGGAACAGCACACTATTCAAAACTTGTTTTTCAGCCCGAAATAAACGCGTTTTCTCAGACCTTAGAATCGCAGTGTAACTGCCTGGCTAAGAAGAGCACACTGAGTCAGCCCTTAACCCCAGTGTGCAGAAATTGTCAAAACGTGTTTTTCAGCAGAAATAAACACTTTTTGGCAACTTTGGTCACCACCATGTAACTTATAGGGCAGGAACAGCACAGTTTTCAAAACGTGTCTTTCAGCCCGAAATAAACACGTTTTCTCAGTCCTTAGAATCGCAGTGTAACTGCCTGGCTCAGAAGAGCACACTGAGTCAGCCCTTAACCGCAGTGATCAGAAATTGTCAAAACGTGTTTTTCAGCAGAAATAAACACGTTTTGGCAACTTTGGTCACCCCCATGTAACTTATAGGGCAGGAACAGCACAGTTTTCAAAACGTGTTTTTCAGCCCGAAATAAACGCGTTTTCTCAGCCCTTAGATTCGCAGTGTAACTGCCTGGCTCAGAAGAGGACACTGAGTCAGCCCTTAACCCCAGTGATCAGAAATTGTCAAAACGTGTTTTTCAGCAGAAATAAACACGTTTTGGCAACTTTGGTCACCCCCATGTAACTTATAGGGCAGGAACAGCACAGTTTTCAAAATGTGTTTTTCAGCCCAAAATAAACGCGTTTTCTCAGCCCTTAGAATCGCAGTGTAACTGCCTGGCTCAGAAGAGAACACTGAGTCAGCCCTTAACCCCAGTGATCAGAAATTGTCAAAACGTGTTTTTCAGCAGAAATAAACATGTTTTGGCAACTTTGGTCACCCCCATGTAACTTATAGGGCAGGAACAGCACAGTTTTCAAAATGTGTTTTTAAGCCCAAAATAAACGCGTTTTCTCAGCCCTTAGAATCGCAGTGTAACTGCCTGGCTCAGAAGAGAACACTGAGTCAGCCCTTAACCCCAGTGATCAGAAATTGTCAAAACGTGTTTTTCAGCAGAAATAAACACGTTTTGGCAACTTTGGTCACCCCCATGTAACTTATAGGGCAGGAACAGCACACTTTTCAAAACGTGTTTTTCAGCCCGAAATAAACGCGTTTTCTCAGTCCTTAGAATCGCAGTGTAACTGCCTGGCTCAGAAGAGCACACTGAGTCAGCCCTTAACCCCAGTGATCAGAAATTGTCAAAACGTGTTTTTCAGCAGAAATAAACACGTTTTGGCAACTTTGGTCACCCCCATGTAACTTATAGGGCAGGAACAGCACAGTTTTCAAAACGTGTTTTTCAGCCCGAAATAAACGCGTTTTCTCAGCCCTTAGAATCGCAGTGTAACTGCCTGGCTCAGAAGAGGACACTGAGTCAGCCCTTAACCTCAGTGATCTGAAATTGTCAAAACGTGTTTTTCAGCAGAAATAAACACGTTTTGGCAACTTTGGTCAGCACCATGTAACTTATAGGGCAGGAACAGCACAGTTTTCAAAACGTGTTTTTCAGCCCGAAATAAACGCTTTTTCTCAGCCCTTGGAATCGCAGTGTAACTGCCTGGCTCAGAAGAGCACACTGAGTCAGCCCTTAACCCCAGTGATCAGAAATTGTCAAAACGTGTTTTTCAGCAGAAATAAACACGTTTTGGCAACTTTGGTCACCCCCATGTAACTTATAGGGCAGGAACAGCACAGTTTTCAAAATGTGTTTTTCAGCCCAAAATAAACGCGTTTTCTCAGCCCTTAGAATCGCAGTGTAACTGCCTGGCTCAGAAGAGAACACTGAGTCAGCCCTTAACCGCAGTGATCAGAAATTGTCAAAACGTGTTTTTCAGCAGAAATGAACACGTTTTGGCAACTTTGGTCACCACCATGTAACTTATAGGGCAGGAACAGCACAGTTTTCAAAACGTGTTTTTCAGCCAGAAATAAACGCGTTTTCTCAGCCCTTGGAATCGCAGTGTAACTGCCTGGCTCAGAAGAGCACACTGAATCAGCCCTTAACCCCAGTGATCAGAAATTGTCAAAACGTGTTTTTCAGCAGAAATAAAAACGTTTTGGCAACTTTGGTCACCCCCATGTAAGTTATAGGGCAGGAACAGCACAGTTTTCAAATCGTGTTTTTCACCCGAAATAAAAGCTTTTTCTCAGCCCTTGGAATCGCAGTGTAACTGCCTGGCTCAGAAGAGCACACTGAGTCAGCCCTTAACCGCAGTGATCAGAAATTGTCAAAACGTGTTTTTCAGCAGAAATAAACACGTTTTGGCAACTTTGGTCACCCCCATGTAACTTATAGGGCAGGAACAGCACAGTTTTCAAAATGTGTTTTTCAGCCCGAAATAAACGCGTTTTCTCAGCCCTTAGAATCGCAGTGTAACTGCCTGGCTCAGAAAGGACACTGAGTCAGCCCTTAACCTCAGTGATCTGAAATTGTCAAAACGTGTGTTTCAGCAGAAATAAACACGTTTTGGCAACTTTGGTCAGCACCATGTAACTTATAGGGCAGGAACAGCACAGTTTTCAAATCGTGTTTTTCAGCTCGAAATAAACGCGTTTTCTCAGCCCTTGGAATCGCAGTGTAACTGCCTGGCTCAGAAGAGCACACTGAGTCAGCCCTTAACCCCAGTGTGCAGAAATTGTCAAAACGTGTTTTTCAGCAGAAATAAACACGTTTTGGCAACTTTGGTCACCACCATGTAACTTATAGGGCAGGAACAGCACAGTTTTCAAAACGTGTTTTTCAGCCCGAAATAAACGCTTTTTCTCACCCCTTGGAATCGCAGTGTAACTGCCTGGCTCAGAAGAGCACACTGAGTCAGCCCTTAACCCCAGTGATCAGAAATTGTCAAAACGTGTTTTTCAGCAGAAATAAACACGTTTTGGCAACTTTGGTCACCCCCATGTAAGTTATAGGTCAGGAACAGCACAGTTTTCAAAACGTGTTTTTCACCTGAAATAAAAGCTTTTTCTCAGCCCTTAGAATCGCAGTGTAACTGCCTTTCTCAGAAGAGCACACTGAGTCAGCCCTTAACCCCAGTGATCAGAAATTGTCAAAACGTGTTTTTCAGCAGAAATAAACACGTTTTGGCAACTTTGGTCACCCCCATGTAACTTATAGGGCAGGAACAGCACAGTTTTCAAAATGTGTTTTTCAGCCCAAAATAAACGCGTTTTCTCAGCCCTTAGAATCGCAGTGTAACTGCCTGGCTCAGAAGAGAACACTGAGTCAGCCCTTAACCCCAGTGTGCAGAAATTGTCAAAACGTGTTTTTCAACATAAATAAACACGTTTTGGCAACTTTGGTCACCCCCATGTAACTTATAGGGCAGGAACAGCACAGTTTTCAAAACGTGTTTTTCAGCCCGAAATAAACGCGTTTTCTCAGCCCTTAGAATCGCAGTGTAACTGCCATTCTCAGAAGAGCACACTGAGTCAGCCCTTAACCCCAGTGTGCAGAAATTGTCAAAACGTGTTTTTCAGCAGAAATGAACACGTTTTGGCAACTTTGGTCACCACCATGTAACTTATAGGGCAGGAACAGCACAGTTTTCAAAACGTGTTTTTCACCCGAAATAAAAGCTTTTTCTCAGCCCTTGGAATCGCAGTGTAACTGCCTGGCTCAGAAGAGCACACTGAGTCAGCCCTTAACCGCAGTGATCAGAAATTGTCAAAACGTGTTTTTCAGCAGAAATAAACACGTTTTGGCAACTTTGGTCACCCCCATGTAACTTATAGGGCAGGAACAGCACAGTTTTCAAAATGTGTTTTTCAGCCCGAAATAAACGCGTTTTCTCAGCCCTTAGAATCGCAGTGTAACTGCCTGGCTCAGAAAGGACACTGAGTCAGCCCTTAACCTCAGTGATCTGAAATTGTCAAAACGTGTGTTTCAGCAGAAATAAACACGTTTTGGCAACTTTGGTCAGCACCATGTAACTTATAGGGCAGGAACAGCACAGTTTTCAAATCGTGTTTTTCAGCTCGAAATAAACGCGTTTTCTCAGCCCTTGGAATCGCAGTGTAACTGCCTGGCTCAGAAGAGCACACTGAGTCAGCCCTTAACCCCAGTGTGCAGAAATTGTCAAAACGTGTTGATCAGCAGAAATAAAAACGTTTTGGCAACTTTGGTCACCCCCATGTAACTTATAGGGCAGGAACAGCACAGTTTTCAAAACGTGTTTTTCAGCCCGAAATAAACGCTTTTTCTCACCCCTTGGAATCGCAGTGTAACTGCCTGGCTCAGAAGAGCACACTGAGTCAGCCCTTAACCCCAGTGATCAGAAATTGTCAAAACGTGTTTTTCAGCAGAAATAAACACGTTTTGGCAACTTTGG